>NC_041405.2:54270400-54310400 GCF_900747795.2 Erpetoichthys calabaricus
GCGTAGAATTTCGAAATAAAACCTGCCTAACTTTTGTAAGTAAGCTGTAAGGAATGAGCCTGCCAAATTTGAGACTTCTACCTACACGGGAAGTTGGAGAATTAGTGATGAGTGAGTCAGTCAGTCAGTCGGTCAGTCAGTCAGTGAGTCAGTGAGGGCTTTGCCTTTTATTAGTATAGATATATATATATACAGTATATATATATTTATCACTATCAGGTGTCAATCAGTTGCTTTACAATTCTTTGTTTTCAGCCTAGTCTTCAACTGCTAATCTCCGACTGATTCCAGGGACGTAAGTTACATTATGATGCCATTCAGGGGAGGTGGCCAACACAATGGGGTGGGAGTTGTCATGTGTAATATTGTATGATGTTGTCATCATCCCTATCAAAATGAGGCTTGGGGACATGATTCATACACCTAGCTTTTTTCAGAAAGTAAGAGTTTTTCATTTTTGTGCAATTTTATTTTTCAGCATTTACACTCTTTTTTGTTGCATGTTTAATACATAATTTTTTTATTACATTTGGTACAATATTAATTTTCTTTGTATACTAGTTTAAATGCAGCGTCATGTGAACAAAGCAAGCCCTTCCCATCTCAAGTGTAAGGCAGTTGGATTTTTAGCTCCTTCACCAGATTAGCATTAATGGCCAGTCAGAGATTCTTGCAGCATGTGACATGTAAGTTATTGTGTCTTCCTGTTGCTGTTAAAGGCAATTGATGTGTCCCAAAGTGATATTTATTTATTATATTTTATTTTTGTGGCAGCTGGGTCATGACAATCACATTGCTGATATTTAGTCACTACTTTCCCATTACATTTCAATTACGTATAGTAGTAGGCCATGTGAAGCAGAAACAGAGTCAATACCATCTCCTACAAATCTCTGCCCTACCAGAAAGTTACACAGCCAACTTAATGTTTATCTGAGCCACAGAGGGAAATTAATTTCCTCATTTGTGTTAAAATTATATGGACAAAACACCCTTAATTAAGAAATGCAAAAATGTACAGTGTGCACATACAGTATCTGCCAATCATTCGCATATACAGTAAAAATGTAGACATAGAGTAAATACAACAGGAATATATATATATATATATATATATATATATATATATATATATATATATATATACTGTATACAACTAACTTGCTTTTCTCTTAAAAATCTGTTTGAGGTAGATTTTACGATTAAAATTGTGAAGAAACAAAAAATATCTTATATTTTTTTGCTTCCTATCTGTGCTGCAAAATTTTCTTCTTTTGCAAAATTCTATGAGAGAACTAAAAGAAAAATTTACATCATAGACGATTTGATCTAGCTTTCTGAGGATACAGTCTTGTTCCACAGACATTAATTAGATTAATCCCAGTGACTCTTTGAAAATCCACTGCAATATTATTTCATCTTGAACACCATTGCTTCCAAGGATACAGATCAAACCTGAGGACAGAACAGTCCAAAAACAGGATATGTAGAATGTTTGTGAAATACAAGTGCTATGGACAGATTAAGAGTAATTCATTTTGTTGCCCACATCATGTTTGCACAGCACATGGTGGAAAGAATAGCCTCTGTGGATCTTTTATGCCAAATGCTATTAGATAATTCAATGCTTCCTGCTGATGTACTCTTTAAGGTCATTTGGAAATATCTGCACAATATACATTTATTTATTTATTTATTGATGGATTGATAGATTAATTGGCTGTATTATTTGTCCTATGAGTCTATATCCTTGTTTTTACAGTATGTTTCTGCTGCTGCGTGCATTTGAATTTCTGCATGGGATTAATAATGTTTATCTAATTTAATCTAATCTAATCTAATCTAAATCAATACTCAATATGAACTGAAACAGAATATTTGGATGTATTTGGCTAAAACAGCAATCAGACCAAGTATTGTAAGTAAATATCCTCAGCTTTTATGGAACTTTGATTGCTCTCTGCCACTTATGTATTATGTGTTAAAATCATAGTACAGTATTAATTCAACTGTCAATTATTGCACATAGAAACCATTAAAGAGTATAAACAAAATATAACATTTATTTTATAGAATTTTAAAACAATCCCACTGCATTTGAATATCTACTTTATAAAATAACTAGTTAAAGTGTTACATTATCTGTTCAAATTCCCAATTAAATTATGTTTTACTTAAGCATACTATGAAACATTTAATAAATTTTAAAAGAAACATATGTAGTGTTTACACACAAAAATTTACATTTACACACTTTACTCACACTGTATTTAAGCAGCTTTCAAGTAAATCAGTAATCATTATATATAAAGTATATACACACAATATGTTCTATGATAAAAGTCAGGGCCAGAGGAAAAGACTGTAAAAAACATCAAACATTAAATTCTGATTATTTAATGATTACATTTATTAAACTTAATTGATCATTTTTCACAACATGCATACAACCAAATATTTAAGAAAAAGCTGAAACAAAAGAAATTCTAAATTCAAAAAAAAGAAAGCACTTTGGAAATAATAAGAATATGAAAGAAATACAAATATTTTTTAAGCAAACAAAAATGATTCCTGAAAACCTCAAAAAAAATAGAATGATAAAACTTAAATTATCCAACACTTTTTTTACAGTGATCACATATTAGCATAAAAGTAGTTTTCAGAAATGTATCTAAATTTATGCCTAAACCGGAAGAACCCCCAAAAAAACACATGTCTAAATCCTCAAAAACTGATCAAAATTTCCTCAATGAAAGACTTATAAAATTAGCATAAAAAGAGGAGAAATCCCAGAATGAAAAGCAAAATAAGAATCCCCTGAATTAAACTGGAGTAATGATTAGAGGAATGAATTAGAGAAGACATAACTACAATTAACATTATTATACATTTTCTACAAGACATGAAGGACCTATGGTACATGGTGGAAGGGAGCCACAGGCAAGGAGAAAAGAACTCAATACTTTGGTAATCACACTGGCCAAAAAGACCTGTAAATTAGGCACCTTCAAGTGACAGCAGTGCGCCTAAGTAATTGTCAAAAGTAAAATGGAAAGGAAAAATGTAATAGAAATAAGAAACAATTAACAAAAACAAATCCATAAACAACAGTAACAAATAAATTTAAAAAGAATAAGAAAATAAACGCAAAACAATTATCATAAGCTAGTTCAAGGAAAATCTTAATAACATAAATATACATGGGCAGCACAGTGGCGCAGTGGTAGCACTGCAGCCTCGCAGTTAGAAGACCTGAGTTCACTTCCCGGGTGGAGTTTACATGTTCTCCGCGTGTCTCCGCTCAGCAAGTCACAACATACATACTGTAGATTAGCATGGGGCCCCTATGCTTATGGGGCCCCCCAGACAACTGTCCAGTGTGCCCATGCGTTAAGATGGCACTGTCTAGAATTACAGGAGAGATCTCTGAAAAGGGGGCTTAGAACTCTTAGTATTCCACAAGTGCTGTTTTGTTTTTATGGCATGTATGCACCAGTAGTGAAAGGGCCAGGATATCCCTAGGCAGGTATTTTGTCATGGAATTACACCATAATCCATCCCAGGTTGTATATTTTGCACTGTGAAAAATGCCAGTTGTTATGTTTCTGAGCACTCAGAAAGGTGTGGGGCTTCCAAAACACTGGCAAAACAGGCCAGCATCCTACCTAACCTGTCCAGAAAAGGCTCACTTTCCGGCAGCCCGAGTGAATGCTCAAAAGGCTGCCTTTGGCCTACACCTACACCTTTGGCATGGCACTTTGATTTCAAAATGTTTAAATACATTTAAATATCCCAATAGTTCAAAGTGTCTTTCAGGGGAAAGGGCAAACCATTGAAAAACTTTTGGATCAAGCAAAGAATCGCCAGACAAAATCCTTTATAAATAAAATATTTATTAACAATAAAATTACATAAGACTGAAAAAAGCAGCAAAAAGAAGTTGTCTAGAAGCCAATCCAAAGAAACCAAGTCCAATCCTAAATCTGTAAAAGCATAAACTAAAAATAAGGGTGAAAACAAATCACAAAACCAAAAATCCAAACAAAGAAACAGAAATATTCACTTAATTCTCCTCCAAAGCAAATTCAATAAACTGCAAGAAACTCACTTTCCCAGCTTGCCTTTAAAGGCAAGGAGAGGCTTATTGAGGTGAGGTATTTTTGCCCCACCTCTTGAAGGTCCACTCACAAAGTACAAAGAACGTAGGAAAACAAATATATGCACAGAAAAACTAAATAATCAAGAAATAAAATAAAATTGGCATCAAATACACAACAAGACAAATAATAAAAATAAATAGCAAGATTAACATAATCTATAATAATCATGAATCAAAAATAAAAGAAACATAAAAAAAAGAAATTTAAATATAACCCAGGGTTAACCCTGGCTTAGTTTAACGATACATTGTAGGATGCGCTGAGACATACCATCAGTGATGCTTCATGAGGACATTGGGTGTTTTGGGTTTAGCAAAACCCTAAGTGGCTGCACAGCACTGCCTCTATAATCCACCTGTCCACATGGCAAATCATGCTGACTATGATCAGTGCTTTTTAATGGAATCACACCACAATCCATCCAGGTTATGCATTTTACACTGTGATAACTGCCAGTAGTTAGTTGTGAACCTACAATGTCTAGATTAAAATACCTCTCAAAAGCAGCTCCCTTCAGCATGAGAATAAGGAAGACAACACCACCGTTCATGCAGTGGCTGCTTCTAAGAAATGTACTGTGAAGCACTTCCTGGTGACATCAGCTGGGCTCTTTCTCTCACTCAGCCACCACCTTACTGCATAGCACTACTGCCTCTACAACAAGATAACAGGGACTGGAGAGAACATAACAAAACCCAAGAAGGCTATGAGAGAAGGATGGGAACTGCCCCTTCTAGTTATACCCCTCTGTAAGACTATAAAAGCAAAAGAGGTGAAGCCAGAAGTGAAAGAATTGTGCCAGAGAGAGGACACTTAGGCCAAATCTAAGGATCATGTCACTGGATTCATGTTAAGGTGTTAAATAAATGTTTGAATGTATGGACTGCAACGATTCCTAAAGAGTTGCATCATATTGTTTGCTGAATGTCTGTGTAACTGCTTGTGTGTTTTTTTCTTTCTTTCTGAACCTGTTTTCCCATCACTTTGAAGGCTTCTACAGTATGTGTGTCCTGTTTTTAACTAGACATCTTGAGGCAAATATATATCTATCTTAAATAAAATATTAATTCTGTGACAGTTATTTTTACTTTATTATTTACAGAAAGGGCGTCATAATAACACAGTGGTTATTCCTGCTGTCTCACACCTCCAGAGCCCTGGGTTTAAATTTCAGCATAATCACTATCTAAATGAGCTTGTGTTTTTATTCATTTTTCTGCTTTTGACAGCACCTCAGGATGTACAGGCAAGAGTCTATTAGGTAGACTGACCCTGCACGAGTGAGTAATGATGTGTGTGAGAGTATTCACTGTGTTGGACTGGTACCCTCTCTTGGGTCTATTTCTGTCTGTTCTGCTACCACCACTATCCTGTTCCATTATAACACAATGTGATTTTTAAAAAATTAATTAATAACTATAAAATGCCGAATGGCTGAATGCTGACAAATCTAATGTCATTAGTAATGCTGTCATTCAAAACATTTTCGCTGCTCTATGCTTGTATGCAAAGTGACACCATAAAATCAAGGCATTGTTGTACTGGTATTATTGTTGTACCAGTTATTATCCATTCATCCATTTCTGAACCCACTTACCTCAACTCAAGATCACAAAATAATATTTATTACCCAAATTTATTTCTAGAAAAATAAGATAAAGGTGTGCATTTTTACAACAATATGTAGTATATATGTTTTTAAATGTAAATATATAACCCGCTCAAATTAGGATAGGCATTTAGGTTAGGGTTAGAGAACTTATCGTGCAGTTTTCAGGGGCAGTGCATAAACAACGTTGAATAAAATAATTCAAGTTCAAGCACTTTATTGTCATTGTGTAACACAACAAAATTACTTTTTGTGACATCCCCAACATGCGTTTAAAGAAAAGTCAAATAATTCCAAATATGTCACATACAGTGTTAAGTGATCAAGTAACCAGAGCAAATTATTATTGCTCAAAGTACAGCAGCATAAATTGTTATTGCACCTGTTAATGAATAGTACATTACATATTCTATATCGTATTACATTAGTATATTGCACATTACCAATATAGCTTATTGCACATGTTCAATTAAAAATGATCTCAGACTGAGGAGATTCAGAGTTCAGAAAGTTTATGGCAGATGGTAAAAAGCTATTTTTTAGTCTGTTTGTGCGTACACGGATTGACCTAAAGTGTCTTCCTGACGGGAGGAGCTCAAACAAAGAATTTCCAGGATGGGTTTTGTCCTTGAGAATGTTTTTGGCCCTTCTCACACAGTGAGTTTTGTACAAGAGTTCGAGTGATGGCAGTTCAGTCCCAGTAATGGCCTCTGCTGTTTTTACGACCCATTGCAGGGCTTCTTTAGCAGCCTTGGTGCAGCTGTTGTACCAGGCCATCATGCAGTTAGTTAAGATGCTCTCTATAGTGCATCTATAGAAATTAACCAACAGCTTCTGGGGGAGGTCAGCTCTGCTGAGCTTCCTGAGAAAATAGAGGCATTGTTGTGCTTTGCCTATTATAGCCAAGTTGTTGTCAGCCCAGGACAAGTCCTTTGAGATGGTGACTCCTAGAAACTTAAAGCTGGAAACTCTCTCCACAGCATCTGCATTGATTGTTATCAGACTGTGGTTGGTCTTTTTAGTGGTCCTAAAATCCAGAATAACTTCTTTTGTCTTTTTGGTATTTAAGACCAGGTTGTTGGTGTTGCACCATTCTGTCAGATTCTGAACCTCTTCCCTATATGCAGCTTCATTGTTGTCTGTTACAAGCCCAATGAGAGTCGTATCATCTGCAAATTTAACAATAATGTTTGATTGGTGGATGGATTGACAGTCATGGCTGAAGAGTGCATAGAGAATGGGACTTAGTACACATCCTTGCGGCACACCAGTACTCAGGGTAAGGATGCCCATCCTGACAGACTGGGGTGGTTGGTGAGAAAATCCAGTAACCAGTTGCATATGGATGGAGCAAGTCCCACTGCATAGAGTTTTTGGATCAGCTGGTTAGGTATGATGGTGTTAAATGCAGAGCTGTAGTCAATGAAGAGCATCCTAACATAGATGTTGGGCTTTTCCAGGTGCGAGAGGGCAGCATGTAGAGCCACACAGATGACGTCCTCAGTTGATCTGTTTGACTGATATTACATGAATAGAAATACTAAGTTATACTTTTCTTATGTATTTTCATTACTTCACTTTTATATAGTTATTCATTTTTAGCCTCTCAACCTGGAAAATATTTTGGGAAAGAGTAGTGCTGGCTGGGGATTAATGATAAAATGGTCTGTTAGTCAAGTTGACTTGGCGACAACTGACAAGACTCTCACAACTAAGGTTACCTCCAAGTGAGCCACACTTGCTTTGTAACATGTAAATTTCTGGGTACCAGCTTCTACAAATATTTAGTACTGTAAAAATTGCAAAATACATGTTTCATATATTTTTATTTGTAAATTTTCTTTTATTATTATAACAGTACCAATTTCTAAGCCTGCTTAATCCACAGCAGGGTCGCAGGGATCTGAAGCCTATCCCAGGGGTCATGGGGAGCTAACAATCCCTGAATAAGGCACCAGTCTATCAAAGGGTGAACATACAAATACACACCCACACAACAAACACATACACCAATTTACCATTGTCACTCTGCCTAACATGCATGTCTTTGGACTTGGGAGGAAACCTACAGCACTTGGCTGAAAATCACACAGAAACTGGGAGTATATGCAAACTCCATGCAGGGAACACCCAGGACGTGAACCCTTGTCTCCTTATTGCAAGACTGTTGTGTTACCACTCTGCCAATGTACTGCAGGAGTATTATTCAATGTTTAAAGTTTTTCTTCAAATATTATTCCTAATTTTAGTTGTACTTTTGAAAGTTTATTATTGCACACTTTGTACCCCATTGGTACTGATGTAGTAGTGGTAGTAACATCAGATATGAAATGAGTGGTCCTTGCTTCCAGATTAACATAATCTGCACCTTTAAAAACACAAGATCTTATTGGTTGTATTTCAAAAAAATCTTAAGAACCTCAACACTTATACAGTATATACAGATGAACAATAGTCATTAAATATGCCATGGTTTGAACCGACTAGCTGAAATGTGATCAAACTGGGAGTACTAGAGTCTGACAAAATTCTAAAGACAAGCGCAGCTGAGATGAACAAAGCTTTTTTCTGTGTGTGTCTTTATTAGGAAATAGTATCAAATGAACATCAAGTCAGCAAAAGCTATGAGTGTATTGCTTTTGTGATTGCTAAGCAGCAGAGACAAAGGAAAAGACAAAAACATACTCATGGAGAGAAAGTGACAATATTCCCATTAACTTTGTAAATTTGGGTTTAAGGAAGGGAGGGAATGATGACACGAAACATCAAGAAAAGCAAATCAATAAAACCAGGTGAGCTTTTCTTCATCTTCACAAATAACTAAAATTGCCAAAAAGAATTAGTGTAAAGAAAAAGCAGAAGGCCACATCCACCTCTCAGAAATTATATGAGCATAACTAAGATAGCCATAACCTTTTTTTAGTTGGAAGATAGGACGAAACAACAGAATATAGATTGAACACAAATTATCTCCAAAATTAAAAAAAAATCCAAATAAGGTGAAGTATACAGTATAGAAAAACCCCAATGTATATAATAATTTAATAGGGGCATAAGGAAAGTGATACCCCAAGGAGGAATTAAGTATTAAAATAAATACAACCCTAGCTGCTTCACTGGGGCTGCCTAACATGGCATTCACCACTGTCCATCTGGTGGGGTGGATTGATTAACTGCCCACCTTCAAACACTATGAAATCTTTCTTTCTCTCATTTTTGTTGCTTACTTATAAAACTCTTGCCTCTCTTCTTAATGGTTAATGAAACCCTGTCCAAGTCTTCCCTCAACTCTAAGATCATTGCACATATGTTGGGAAGGGGCTTTTCAAGACCCAGCCATGATCTACTTCATATTTATTAAGGTGATAATTTATAGAGTCAAGACAAGCTTCTGAAACTGAAGCCATCCTCCTAGAGTGACCTCTGTGGGATTTCTTCTAGGTACTCCAGTTGTTGTCCTTCTACATCTGAAAAGACATACAGGTTAGATGATTTGTGATTACAAGTGGACCTGAGTGACAGAGTGTTGCTGTGTGTGTGAGTGAGCCCTGCAATGGACTAAAGTCCGCCCCAGCGCTGTTTCCTGACTGTTGCCCAGTGATGTGTGCATAGGCTCTGCCATCCAGTGACCCTAAATTGAATCAACTGAGTTTGAGGATATTATATTTATTTTCTTATTCTGCTTATTCCACTAATTAGTTCTAAGGAGCTGGAGCCAATCATGGGTAAAGAAAGCACAAGGCAATAACCAACCCTGACTGTGATGCCAGTTCATCACAGTGCACAATTTTTCACTTAACCCTAACCCATTTGAACTTAATAATAAAATACCCCACTGCAATGGACTATCATCCTGTCTAAGATTGTTTAACAAATTGTGCTCAAGCTCCCTATGATCCAGAACTGGATAAGCATGTTACACGCTAGACGGATTAATGGATGGACACATTGTATTAGCCCAGTACATTTTACTGGCATAACAGTCATGGAAGGTTTTTGAAAAATAGAAAAATAGAAAATGAATGAGTTTGTCAGCTAATCTATAGCTGTAAATTGTTTTTATGTGACCGGAGATATATTAACATTCAATTCAGTTCTTTTTATTTGACCCAAATGCAAGACCACAAACACACACATGCACACAGAGCTAGACAAAACCTCTTCAAAAAAAAGCACTTATTTAGTCTCTTAAATAGTCTCTGGTACAGCAAGAAAGTTGTAGTGGCCACTCCTTTTGTCATCTTATTAAAATGTCATTTACAAACATTAGTCCAATAAACAATTTAGTTACTACATACAGCCCTTCTTTGTTGACCTATTATTGTTTGCATTACGGCACACTAAACTAGATTCCAGTATTTGACTCACAACCTGGTGATTCCCTGTGTGGTGTTTCAATGATTTTCCCATGTCTGTATGGGTTTTTCCTGAAAGCTCTTGTATCCTCCCACACCCAAACATATGCACATTGGTCTTGTGTAAGTTTGTGATGCATTGTTATGAACTGGTGCCCTGCACAGGGGAGGTTCTGTCTTTTTGCACACAGATACAAGGATATGATCCAGGTTCTTATGAATATATATTGAGCTAAGGTAGTTAACAAAATGATAGTATTTATGTAAGTATGGATAATAACAAAAGCAATGACTGTTTATGTGCTGTACAAACAAAATAAAATATCTTGAAATTACTTTCCAATATTATTTCTAAACCAGTTTGTAAGTATGTTTTCCTTTCACACATTATACCGTTTTTCTGCTAGATATGTTAACAAAAAGAGAATGTTATACTAACATTTTATACAAATTAATATTAATTAGTCCATTCTGCCTTGTTTTATTTGTTTGCAAATAATATTCCACAACTGAAACTTTAATAAAACCAAATCATCAGGATTCTTTCTTAAATATAAACACATTCTATATTAACAGGACAATACCAGGTCCAGGCCTCAAAGTAAAAATCCACAATAAAAGGGTTTTGACTCTAATGAGTACCCTCAGTAAGACATTCAAGTGTAATACAGTATAACAGTAAAGAATAATGCCCTGGAAGAACAAGTCCGTTTAGTTTGTTGGACTTGCAATTTGAGTCTGGAATGCAAGCTTTAAAACATAGTAACAAAGAAATTGAGTGCCCAGTAATTAAGGAGGATTTATTGTCAACAATAACTTAAATGGTTCATTCTTAAATGTTGCGTAAAATCAGTTAATGGAATCCATACGTATAGTTTGCTATGAGAGAACTATATTTAATTCCTTCTTAATTAGCTGCATATCTCATGAGCTGTATCTGTTGCTTAACAATAAAAGGGTAGAAAAAGGGACATTAATGACTGATTTATAGATTTAAGAAAAGTAACTGAGTCAATTTGGGAACCAGGGCTTTAGATTCAAAACTCTTTAAAACGCCACAGGCACTGAGATGCATAAAGTCATTAAAATAATTTATTGGGAGAATAAAAGTAGTTTCAAGGAAATTAAAGTCAACAGGAGAAGGTTTGCCTCATAGGGGCAGGAAGCTAAAAATCCTGCAAAGTTACTCTTACTTTATTTAGTTATAAAACCAATAAAAGACTTTCAAGCAGTTCTTCCCTCAGAAGATAAAACAAAACCAGAGTGAATTTTCACATTGAAAAGCTTCTATTAATGGCCTCAAGAGCCAATCATTTCACTATGAAGCAGTATAGCCATGGAGCAAAACATTTTCTAAGTTATCAATAGTTGGACAACAATTAGTGAAAAAAATCCAAATTTATTATTTAATTGATTTTAAAATGCTGCCAATTATTTGTCTGCAAATCATTTGATTCATTTTTAGTAAAAACTTCAGAGGAAAGCTTCTGTCTGACTTTCTGTAGTAAACAACTAGTTTGCATTAAAAAGGAACCATGCATTAGACAAGATTACAGCACCCTGAATAGGGTATCCTTCATTACAAAATGCATGAAACAAAAAAAGCCATTACGCTAAAAGAGTTCATTCTCAAAAGATCCCCTGTGGCTCACTCTGAAATAGAAGTGTTTATACAGTAGCAAGAGACACACTGCAGTTGATGACCTCTATATGCTTTTTAAAAGCCTCTGTCATTCTAGAGAAGGCGGAACAATAACCATATAAAACTGTGACTTAATGGCACATTGTACTCCTAAAGTTTCAAAAATTAATTGTGTATTTAATTCAATGCCATTAATTTTTAACAAGACCTTCTAGTATCCAATGAGCAGAATTGAAGTCCTCTCTTTGCAGTTCCCATAAATTAATTTCCATTAATGTAAACTTAGTGGCAAAGTAGTGTGAAGAAATATGCTGTATTTTCACCTTGGCATATCAGCAGGGGTCAAAGCACTGAGCCTTAAGGAATTCCATTTGATACTCCTCCTAACTCTCAAGTCATTCTAGTTTGTCTCGTTCTTTTCTTTTCAAGAGTGCATCCTGTCATAAAAAAACCCTTTCATACTATTAGTAAGATAAAATGTATAACAGCTTACAATAAATACCCATTAATGAAATGCACAAAATCTCCTAAATAAAACCATTTTTATGATGTTGTTGCATGAGTAAGTGTTGAATTTATTCATAAGTTTACTTTCTGTATACCTCTCATGTACACTGAAAACATAACAATGGTCTTGCTTTGTGTCTCTGAATCAAGTAACCTAACCTGCTTGGGTTCAAAATGTAAAGTATTATATGCATGATGTTCACCATGACAGGCATTAACTCATGCTCATATTAGTGCTTTAATGAGTTTTGTTTATCAATTCCAATCAAAATAAGTTCTATGAAAAAAAAATTGGTGTTTGATTGTTATTGGTAAATGAAAAAAACTGAAAAAAAAACGTTGAAAAATTATTCCAGCAATTTACTGTACAAGTTTTAACTATCTTTTTTTCCAAAGCTTATTTTAAAAACATGTTGCAATTTTGCAATTTGCTGTGACAGAGTGAAAAATAGATAGATAGATAGATAGATAGATAGATAGATAGATAGATAGATAGATAGATAGATAGATCTGGAAAATACAATCAGATCGTAACAAAATTTTGCCTATTTTAAATTAGCACCAGGGATGAAAAGGTTTGTAGCTTGGTTCTACCCAATTATCCATTAAAGGATAATTAAAGAATTCTAAAGGATGCATACTTGTATAGTGAAAAAAGTATTGACATTGTCTGAGATAACAATAATACTAGGAGTGTTACTTTTGTGTTTTTATATGTGTATGTATTCATTTTGTTTTCTTTTTTATTAATAGTTAACAAAATATTTTAACATTCCTGTAAAATTATTATTACATTTAAAAGATAGATAGATAGATAGATAGATAGATAGATAGATAGATAGATAGATAGATAGATAGATAGATAGATAGATAGATAGAACTACATATCCCATGCATCCGGTTACTCTTAAAGCCGCGCCCCCAATCGGCATTTCAGTTGTAGTCCTGTGACATCATTGTTCCTGAATAAAACAATGGATACGGCGATTTCGTAGCCTACTGTTCCCTACAAGAGTCCGTGTGTCCCATTCGGGAAGTTATATGGGGTCAAGGGTTTGGGAGCCATTGTGTCTGTAGTCGTTTGTTGCGATCCCTTCTTTTACATAAGTGCAAAGGGGAAAAGTGGAGAACTACAACGCCCATCTTCACTATCCCCGCCCCTATAGGTGAAAGAGGGAGGGGGTGACCCTCAGGCCCGCCATGATTTTATTCAGGGCATAATGGAGACACCAGCTCATAGTGCTGAAAACGCATGAGGTTTATTTTATAATTTATTATGATTTTGTGTTTTGGAGGTATTTGTGCTATGTTGATTCCCATTACGTAAGCGTGGCGAATAATTATCTAACAAAGTAAATTGAACACGGTTTGTTTTTAACTGAAGAGGCGAACGGTTAGTGCATAATATTAAATACAACAACAACAACAACCTATTGCACACAATCACTCCTTCATTCAAAAAGCAAAAGAATTTCTTTCCCACCCAGACTGCTTGTCGTCGGCTGTTCCGGGATACACCGTTGCTCGTCTCTGTCGTCTGGTTTGAAAGAATGGGGAATTTGTGAGAGCTGCAAAAGAGGACCAGAAAAAAATTAAAAAAGAGAAGAAAGCCAGCGAGCAAAAGCCCCCGACTTGTTTGAATGTGGGATCCGGGAGCATGCGAGGGAGAGACAGGTCAGTGTTTGCGGAGACTGGCGCGATTGGATTTATTTATGTTTTTTCCCCCTCCAGGAGAGAGGCGCGTTTTCCTTGTGTGTTTAGAGTGGTAGAGAACATGAGGATAGTGCACAAAAACGCGAGAGCGACTTGTGATAATCGCATTTGATGTTCATTGTATGGCACTGTCTCTCTACGATGAAGCTGCTTTATCTTCGCTGCCTACGTGTGCTTTTCATGTCGCGGGGATTTGTAATCGAGGTGGCCGACATTGGGGTACGCATTCAGCTGCATTTACGAGGAAAAGAGTCTTACGTAATTGCATGTTGCTCCTAGTCTTTGTGCTCGGAGTGGCGCCGGAGCGCACCCTAGGGTGCATATAAACTGCCTATCATCTCCCTCCTTAACAGAGTAGTATTGGCCTTAGGAAATCCCTGTACTGTTTTCACATGTTGTGTCAGGGTAATTTCCGGTGTTGCTATCTGAAGCCTCAAATAATACATTTCTGTTCAGTGTGAAACAAGTGCAATGAGCTTTTGAAAGTTCTTTAATGATCATTCTTTTAATTATCGAAATGTATGTTTGTAAACATTTAATGGGATAAAAGAAGGTCAGATCGATGAATGAATGGATGTTTTAAATGCGAGCAGCATAAACAAGATTCTTATTTTTTTAAATTTTGAATGTCAGCTCAGCGATGTTTAAAAAAAAAAAAAAAAAAAAAAAGTATACTGATGTCTTTTACGTGTTAACAGATTAAGGTAGTGATGCTAAATTATTATTTCTTCAAATTACAGTGTTCATTCAGATCAATGACGAATCGAGAGATCAGATCAGTTTGGAATGTTTGTTGCTGTACATGTACAGTAGTTGGTATGTTTTCTAAATGTACTTTTATAATTTTTTCATTTAAAATTGTAAATTGACAACGTAAATCAAAGCAATTGTAAGGGATTTTTTTTTCTTTAAGTCAAAAAGCAGTAAAAAAAATATGGGTGTATAGACTTCAAAATTATTTTATTAATTACAACAGCACAGGTATCAATCCTGATTTTTTTTTTTTTTTTTAAAGAAAAAAATAGTAGGGAATTTCCTGTTTAACCAAAATATCTTGTTCAGCAAGAAATATTAGCTTGACATTTTGGTTCACGGAAGTATGAATATTTATGCACTTATTTCATCATTAAGGGCAACATTAAAGCTTAATGAAACAGTAAGATTGGTTTGTACAACACAACATTACAATTATTTGGACATTTATATATTCTTTAGTTTTACTGTGACAGCCATTTAAACATGTTATAGGAAGCATAAATAGCATAATCCTTTAGAGCTGAAGGAGGTTGTCAGTTTCTGGAATACTTTTTATTTTAGTAGTGCATTAATTAATACATACACTTTCACTGCTCCCTTTACAGCACCAATAACTGTTAATGATGTTTGTATTGACTAATGGGTTTATTTTAGTAAACATACTCCTCCTTTGAATTTCCCCTTTTTTGTAAATAATTTAGTTAATCATATCCAAAATTTTAAATGACATAAATTTATTTTTGACCTTTTCTTAATATAAGTATAATGGTTTAAAAATAAAATAATAAGTACAGTACATAACAGAACAGCTGAAATTGTAGTATACTGTCTACTTTGCATTAATGTATGCATCTACATGTTTAAAAGTATTGTTATAAAGATATATATAACCATGGTTAATTCAGTATTCCTGGTAGAAGAATGAATTTAAATCTTTGTACAATACAGGCACTAGTCTTTTTTTTTTTTGGGTCAAAATTTTGGTCAGGCATGGCATTCTTAAACTAGATAAAAATTACACACACATTGAAAATTGTTTGTTGACTGCCTTGCTTCCAGAGACAACAGTTTTATGTTGTGAATTCATACTTAATTTAACATAATTTTAAAATTGCTGCTTTCTATTACTTTTCTGAATATTGTATAGGTGACATTTGCTCATTAAGAAATGTTTCTTAATGCTGCCATGAAGCAACATAAAGCCTAATTTAGTGAAAGTATGTGAAATTGTCATAATTTTCAATGTAAATGGAAGTTTAATGATTCTGTATGTGTGATAGTCATGTACATTTAATCAAAACCTTTTTATACCACTCATCATGTACTTTATTATATGAAAATCACTGTGAGGAAGGGATGGTCTGTTTATATATTTAATGTTTTGCTGTTTGGAACCTTAAGCATTAGAAATTTTCCTTAAAATTGGTTGCCTTAAACATTGTGTTTACATAATTATGGTGTACCATTAACGTTTAACTGTATCCATTAATTATTTGTATAAGCTGATATCCTGTTACATGACTGCTAGTGGTGGGTTGTGTCGAATTTTCCAAATGCAGTTGCTGATCTTATTTCTGTACATGTTGCATTTAGTGATTGCATTACAAGCTCCCAACACAGTGGAGCTCACCCCTTTTTCTGAGACTGAATAGCATGCTGCCTGACAAAACCCATGATGTGCGAAGGGTTAACAGGTATGGCAAGTTCACACACAATCTCTTCCCCCCCCAACCCCCCACCATTCTATCGTGGTACATAAAACATGAGACATTAGACAGGCAAGTGTCTGTTCTCTTTGTGAGGTCCAAAGTTTCCTGTTTCTTATTCCTTGTTGCTGCATTGTATACATTGTGCTTCTGCATCAGCATTTATTGGCTGTCAGGTCTCATGCATGAAGAGCCTGCTGCAATTCAAGACATATTCAAACCTGTTTGATTTTATCAATGGGCATGTCACATTACGCAACTGGCTTCATGGGAGCATGCCAATGACTGATTATGAAATTATGTAAATTAAGGCTGCCAATCTCTGGGAAAAGTAGCGTAATATGACATAGCCTTTAGTTGTACTGAAAATAAGTTCACCTAGGTTTCATGCACTGAGGCAGAAATCTCCAACTTTGTTTATCTCAATTGTTCTGTAATTGTAATACTGTAAAAGACTATAAATGCTCAGCCAAAAGGAGTGATACTCAGTTTATTAGAAATTCCATTGTTTGTTTATGATGACAATGCTTAACTTATTTAAGAGAATTCCTTGGTAGGAATTCTTTCTTTCTTTCTTTCTTTCTTTCTTTCTTTCTTTCTTTCTTTCTTTCTTTCTTTCTTTCTTTCTTTCTTTCTTTCTTTCTACATTTTATTTTTTATCTAATTGGTTAATAGGCAGTGTGCTAATTAGTAATGATCAAAAACATTTTTCTTCTTCCCTACCTTAAGAGCTCAACTATGTTTGTGTGTAGCTAACCACTTTTAGCATCAAGTCGGAAAACAATCATTTACACCATAAAACACTGTGCAAGTCTTATGTAATGTAACAAATACCTTTAAATAACAATACCATTGCTCTTATAATGGGTCTTTGCAAAATTGATCTTTGGAATAGATAAACGAGTAGTGCTTAACAGTCACCTTGACACACCCTGCTAAAATGCCTTGGGGAGAAAACTGCTTTGAATGATTTTAAACTTTGTAGTTGCTAAGAGTCATTTTACATTAAGACATTTACAGTTGTCCAGTTTTTTTGGTCATCTTCAATTTTTTTGAAAAGCTTCAAGGCACCCAGTGTGTTGCAATAATTTAATTAATGGTATGTGATTAATTATGCAGTACTGACTTGTTGAAGGGATTTAAAGCGAAACAGTTCATTTATTGATAATACTTAGTATCTTCCTCAACACAGACTAATGCTACATTCACATACTGTGTAAAATATGAGAAATACAGGTTTCCCCTTGGGACATTTCAGGTGAACACCATTCCAAGTGGGATCTCCAAATGGGATAATTTGCAGATAACTTGATTCCCATATTCACAAGTTGTGATGTAATCTTCACTGTTTGTGTCTTTTGATTATAAAAAGTTATACAAATAAACATATAGCAAAGTTAGCAAGAATGGCATTTCATGACCCCTGTGTGTTTGTAGCAATGCAATACCAAGTTAATGTCATTGTTTGGCTTTTATTTACAGAAAACATTTATGTGAGTCTGTAACTTATTGTGCCAATTGATCAGAAACTCTCACAACGTTTTTCTTAAAATTGAAATCAGAATTTGAAATGCTACTGAACAGTAGGTACTGAGAAGATATGACTTCAAAACTAGTACCTTAAATTTCCCATAAAATGTGAAAGCAGCATAAAGCTATGTAACTGTGGTATACTGCCTAATGGTAAAAGTGGCTGTGGGATACTTGTAAGTTTTATATCGAAGGTATGCATTTTGAACCTCTTCAATATATAATTTACCTGTTCATTTTCAGTATGAAGCTTGTGGTTTATAAGTTTTTCACTAGTCTGGTGTCCTATCCAGGATTTGTTTCTTGTTTTCCTCAAAGTTGGCAGTATAGGCTTTGAAGGCCCACCACCATGTAATAGAGAAATCAGATTCAGAAATTGTAGGATTTAAAAAATAAAAAAAAGTTTTAAGTATACCCTTGTATAAGGACGTACAGAAAAAAAATATTGCACTACATGCAAAAAGATCTTTCCATTATTGCCACCTATGAAAGTACAGTGATCCCTCCTCAATCGCGGGGGTTGCGTTCCAGAGCCCCACGCGAAAGGTGAAAATCCGCAAAGTAGAAACCATATGTTTATATGGTTATTTTTATAGCCATGCTTGGGTCACAGATTTGCACAGAAACACAGGAGGTTGTAGAGAGACAGGAACTTTATTCAAAAACAAACATTTGTCTCTTTTTCAAAAGTTTAAACATGCTTCGTGACAAGACAGAGATGACAGTTCCATCTCACAATTAAAAGAATGCAAACATATCTTCCTCTTCAAAGGAGTGTGTGTCAGGAGCAGAGAATGTCAGAGAGAGAGAAAAGCAAACAATCAAAAATCAATAGGTGCTGTTCGAGCTTTTAAGTATGTGAAGCACCGTGCGGGAAGCATGTCACTTGACAAAGTAGCTGCAAGGAAGCCCAGCAAGGAAGGGAGCAATGTGAAGGTAGTCTTTCAGCATTTTTTCGACGAGTGTCCGTATCCTCTAGGGGAGCGAACAGCCCCCCTGCTCACACCCCCTCCGTCGGGAGCAGAGAATGTCAGAGCGAGAGAGAGAAAACCAAACAATCAAAAATCAATAGGTGCTGTTTGAGCTTTTAAGTATGTGAAACACCATGTGGGAAGCATATCGCGCAACAAAGCAACCACAAGTAAGCCCAGCAAGGGAGGGAGCAATGTGGAGGTAGTCTTTCAGCGTTTTTTGAGGAGCGGCCGTATCCTCTAGAGGTGCGAACAGCCCCCGTGCAATATATGTGAGGAGTTTTTTTTTTAAATACGTAATACGTGCCCTGATTGGGTAGCTTCTTAGCCATCTGCCAATAGCATCCCTTGTATGAAATCAACTGGGCAAACCAAACTGAGGAAGCATGTACCAGAAATTAAAAGAGCCATTGTCCACTGAAACCTGCGAACCAGCGAAAAATACGTGATATATATTTAAATATGCTTACATATAAAATCCACAATAGAGTGAAGCTGCGAAAGTCGAAGTGCGATATAGTGAGGGATTACTGTAAATCAGCTTGAAAGATGCAACCATTTAATATCTGTGCCTGATCTGTCTGGGCCAAAGTTACTAAGAGATGTAGTTTATTTAGTCAGCAGTGAGCACAAGGCAGGAATGTTGTTACACAGTTTTGTGCTTAATTTAAAAATACATGTATATAAGCCAAGAAACCCTTTTTTAATTCAAATATTATACCCTATGTGAAAGGCGATGGGAAAACAAAAACAAATAATGCAGTGTCTTAGACTACAAAATAAACTTAAAAGGCATACGGTTAAGTCACTAAAAAGAAAGTCACTGAAATTCTCAGTCAAATTATGTGCTTACAGCCATTAAACATACTCCATTTTGAATCACCACAGTGTAAGTGCGATTCCTGAGTAAAATTAACCTTAGGCTTTCACTTCATCCAGGAGAAACTGCTGCATATACACATTCTCTTCACAGGGCTTGTCATTTTGGACAATGTAAATAGACACACACAAACTTGTTCTTACTTGTTTGGAAGGTGGTGTTGTCATGTTGTCATAATTAAATAGTGGCATAATTCTTCAGCACTTCTGTGCATATTAGGACACAGGATAGTTTAACATTATGACTTGGGGGAGTTGGCAAGAGCCGTGGGAAAATAAAGCAGAGCTGAATGAAAAGTCATTTTAGAATATCAACCTGTATAGAAACATTCGGATGTTTCCACATATTAGTTGTATCAGACTGTTTTGTAGTTATGGTGAATTTTACTAACAGATGCATTGTTTGGAACATAAAATAAACTGACACTTGTAGACCTTAACTCTTTTAGGGCTAATTTTTTTTTTTCTCCCAGGGCTGAATATTTTTTCAAAAACTAACTTTTTTTAAAAAGGAACACAAAGCAATTGTTTAACATATCAAATCAGCAAAAAATATTTACTTTTGACAAATGTTGCTGTCTTGCATGTTGTATGAGCCTGCATACTATATGATTTCACGTACATATCCCATACATGTTACACCGCAAAGTCCTGTAAAGTATGATAACGCTCAAAGCAGCCAATTGCATGCTTTGCCACATTGCACTGCTTACAATATGAGTTGCACTGGTATTTCCTTTTCAATTGTCTGTTGCTGCAATTTTTCACATATATTGTTAGTGTGTACTGTAGAGAGACAAGTCACCCGTTTGACATTGTGCCATGCCAATGCCACCAAATTTTCCTCCCGCATGAAAACTGGATTGTCACCTCTTTTCCTCTTCAGCCTGTCTGGCTTGAACTGTGAATGCCTGTGTCTCTTGTTCACCCTCACTGTGCCACAAGCTCCAATTCCCCTGCACTGTAGCTCCATGAACAATTCTGGGCATGTATAAAAATTGTCCATGTACACAACATGACCCAAATGTTCATAGCCCTGAAGCAGCTCCAGCACAACCTGACTTGTCAAGGGACAGTTCTCTCTTTGAAAGAAATACTTTCCTGTATAATGTAATTACTTTCAGGCAGAAACCAGTCTTTGCTTCTGCCTGTACAAAATCCTTTATGCCATACTTTGTGGGCTTGCCTGGCATATATTGTCAGAAAAAAAGGCGCCCCTTTTATTTTATCATAGATTCATGCGCAGACAAATCACTGCCAGGCTGATAAAATTGTTTATATGTTGGTTCCACAATGTCAAACAGGGGCTGAACTTTATACATGGGGTTATAGCCTCGCTCACCCCTTGGGATTTGCTTTTGGTTATCACAGAAGTGAATAAAACTTTGCAGCGGCACGTACCTCTCACGCAGCATAACCTGTCCAAAGGCACCAGGGGACAAAGCATGTTTGGACCACTGAAGTTATATCACCAGTCTAGTCCCATCTCTATTTGTAATGCCACAAAGCCCTTCATGTCGTCTTTTGTTGTGGGTTTCCTCTTTGAAAAACGAGAATGCGGTTCAAGCGCAGCCCGCGATTCAAAAAATTGCTCTGCATACCGGTTTGTCTCGTAGCTAAAAACAGCATCAGGAGAGAGCAGCCTGAAGTAGTTCAGCGGCTGGTAATCTGTCGAGTCTAACAGCAAGCCATGCTGTCTTGTGAAGTCCGGTAGCCAGTTTGACTCCCACGGATCAATGTCTGGGTATTCCTCCCACATGAACCATGCTGGCTTCGTGAATGCGCTAAGCTGGCAGCTGATCAGCTGGGGTGGCATCAGCTGGTGTCCGATCAGCTGATGCCAGTTCCTCACTCTCTTGCTCGATCTCCTGATCACTGTCAACAAAATCAGATTCTGAAAAATCAGAGTCCGATACATCATCTGTATTTTCTTTTTTGCACTCGCTTCGCTCCCTCGTGAGATGTCGATGCCATCTTGCCTTTGTTTAGATTAGTTTATATTTCATAACTCATGCACACGCAAGGATTAGATGCCAAGTCAATGAGTCTAACGTTCCTCTGAGCAGAGAGGGAATGCCTGTGACATAACAGTGAGTTTTGTCGCTATTAACAGCTGAATGTTGCCCTCTACCCCTGGATGTCGACATCCGCCCTATCTTCTTAGAAGTAGTGACAAGTGACAGTGTTTTTCAAACAACAAATACTTGTTGGGTTGGGGGCGGGGGGAGTGGATGGATGATGGAGGTGTTGATAGTGGTTTGGTAACCTATTCAATTAAAAGGACATCTTCAGTTTACTTTAGAGTCTGATAATTGCCAAACTGTCTTAGCAGACAAATGTGCTTTTGGTATATCTGCTATAAGATTTGACTGGCTGTGAGAGCCTGTTGCATTACTTTGTGGGCATACTGACAGAAGTTACACCTTACAAGACAAACGATATTCAGTGTCTGTTTACAGTACTCTTCCAAAATCCTTTTAATACCTTTTGGGAATTCAGCAGTTGTGGGCCATTTCCTCATCCCATTTTGTTTCCCCAACAAGCATTAGTTTCCCTAATTTTTTCAAATTATATGAATAGACAGTGTGCAGAGTTTCTTATTCCTCTGAAGTTTCAAAATCCTTATTAACACTAGAATTACCAAAGCCTATGAAAAAACATGTAAACCTGGCCCACCTTAAATCCCTTCGTACCTCTCCGTCAGCATCTTTTATCTTGTAAATGTGTGTATAAGCACAAGCAGCCTGCTATTCCATCCCCCGAAACCCCCCTCTCCCATACGCCACAGAAAGTGCAAGAAGTTCTCCCACTTCAAGCCTTGATTATCTTGAGAGTGAGCTACCTAGAGTTGTATAGGGTAAATAATTTCATGAATTAAATAATATGAATAATGTTACATCAGTACCTTAATGTTTTCCGAAATGTACTATAGAGGTCATAAAATGAATTATTCCAAATATCATATATACCTGTTTGTTTTTTTGTCAGTGTTGCTTTGACATCATGGACCATAACGTGCATACTAATTAAGTGTGAGCAGGCACACTCAATAAAATTGAATAAAAAAATTTAAGTGACAATGAGATATGAAGAAGGCAGATTCACCAGCATTTTTGTGTCCGCTTTTATCCCTCCACATCAGAGAATTTCCAGTTCCATTGTCTCAAAACACCACTCACATCTACAGTTATTCCCAGTTTCAGATAAAAACTAACTGCGTCAGATCTGGGGCGGGGGGTGGGTGTCGTTTTGTGATTGTTACTGAGAGAATAAAAGTAAAAAAAAACCGCTAACTTTTACAAGTACTATAATTTTTCACTGGCTGTTACAGACATAGATCAAATGTATGTTTTTATTTTATAATATTAACAATAAACAGCAGCTACACAAAATGGTAAATATACGAGGGAGGTGGTTTCGAATTCGCGACCTCTGGATTATAAGTCAGTAGTTCTTGCCACTGCACCACAGAAGCTGTCGTATTGTCCTTGTACCTTTTGTGAAAGTGTTTATTTGATATTTGGACTTCAGCCTTCACACATTATACAGTTCATATCTACATTTTGTCATTTATTACTAAAACATGAAAAACATTTCTGTTTTAACGATGTGTTTACATAGATTGTTGTAGACATGGAACACACATTAAATTATTTACCCTATACAACTCTAGGTAGCTCACTCCCAGATAATCAAGGCTTGAACTGGGAGAATTTCTTGCCCTTTGTGGGGGGGGGGATGGGGATGGGGGAGATGCTTGTGTTTGACACATCCATCCACCAATTTTCCAGCCCGCTGAATCTGAACACAGGGTCACAGGGGTCTGCTGGAGCCAATCCCAGCCAACACAGGGCACAAGGCAGCAACCAATCACGGGCAGGGTGCCAACCCACCGCAGGACACACACAAACACACCCACACACCAAGCACACACTAGGGCCAATTTAAAATCGCCAATCCACCTAACCAGCATGTTTTTGGACTGTGGGAGGAAACCGGAGTGCCCGGTAGAAACCCACGCAGACACGGGGAGAACATGCAAACTCCACGCAGGGAGGACCCGGGAAGCGAACGCAGGTCCCCAGGTCTCCCAACTGCGAGCAGCAGCGCTACCCACTGCGCCACCGTGCCGCCCTTATTGACACATTTACAAGACAAAAGATGCACACAGAGGTGCGAAGGGATTTAAGGTGGGCCAGGTTTATGAGTTTTTCGTAGGTTTTGGTAATTCTAGTGTTAAACAAAAAAAGAGACTGAATTTATTTTGTGTCTGGATAGCTTTGAATGACAGAGCAAAGTATGCTTGTTATTTGTTTTTCATACCCTTTGCAGTTTCAGTAAGAAAAATCTTCTGATAACTCCCACTAACAGGAGATGATGTATGCAATATAGCTGTGTGCCTAACTGATATTTCAGTCTCTGAAAGTTATTCTTGATCTAATGGACAGTAAATGGAATCCACATTTTAGATCAACAAATTCATCTTGAGTACATCAGCTACTTCTGAAAATAAATGTTGAAGTGAATATTTCCATGGCGAAACTCACTCTTTAATATGAAAGTAGGCTGTTCAAAATGTTTGGAAGCTCTCAGACTTAACCATTTATGCTGTGAGATGCTACACCTCCAAAGGTCTGGCTACAGTTGTTACTTTTCCTATGTTTTTTGTTTGTGAATAATTTGTGAATGTTTGTGTTTTAGCAGTCTCCATTAGTGCTGGGCAGTATACCGGTTCATACCGAAAACCGTTTTTTATTTTTGTTATGATATGGATTTTTCTTGTACCGCAACACCGGTTTAAATTGCCTAAACAACATTCGGAACGTGGTGCAGCGGGAAATTGTTTAAGGGGGACCTTTTTCACTGCTACACCGCTAAACACATATACAACGGAATACATGAGGTAGTGGAGGTATTGCGTGGTGAAAATGGACCGAGAACATTCCGAAACTGAAGCTGTAGCAGACGATAAAGTTGAACATGATGACACAGAAGAAGTTTTGCTGGAAAAACGAGTCATGTCTGTTGTCTGGCGATACTTTAGATTTAAAAGGTCGGATGTGGACCATTATGTTCAAATGTGTGAATACTGATTCTATACTACTGAATGATACTGGAAGCCAAGTGATACTTGTTTTATTTATTTCAAAACTTTGTAATGTACCTGGGTACTATGTAATACGTGTGACGACATGTTGACTTCTCTACATTTATACTTTATTCTCACCATTTGTCAAGATTAAAGTCGACATGTTGACTTTATTCTCGTAATTTATTATTAAAGTAGAACATCGTAAACTAAACTTCATCTTAAAATTAATATTTAATTGATTTTCTCAAACCCTGTCATAAGTTATGTAGCACATTAAATGCTTTGTTAAGTGCTCCCAGAGCCATGTTAATCTCTACGTGCTTCTTAAACTGACATGCACTAAGAGGAGGCGCAGGCAGCACACAGAATACATTAATTTCATGATATTCCTGCTCCCTGAACATTTAGAATGATAAGATAAATACTTGATATAATTTTCGTGATGAAATGCATGAAAGCATGTATTAATCATGTGGGAGGCACGGTGGCGTGGAGGTTGCACTGCTGCCTCGCAGCAAAGGGATCCCGGGTGTTCCCTGCTTTGAATTTGCATGTTTTTCTGGTGGGTTTACTTGGCGTGCTTCAGTTTCCTTTCAAAGTCATGTAGGATGTGGGGTTTTGTTATGCTATATTAACCCTGCTAGTGTGTGTATTGCTCGTATTCACCCTGCGATGTGCTAGCGCCCCCATTCAGGATTTGCTCCTGCCTCACACACAATGCTTGCTGGGATGGGCGCAACCCTGAATGGATGGCAAAATTAAATATGTATAACGAAGATTTTTTTTTTAAAGTTGTGAACACTCCGTGGTCTAAGTTTATAACTAGTTTTAATTTCACAAAGATGTTTATCGTGTGGTGATTGGTTTTGTGGAGGAAGAAAAAGGAAGGATAGGAACTGGGGGTTTATTACGTCAGACAGAGACAGCACGCATGCAATAAAGAAAGCCCGCTCAGAAGAACATCCATTGAATTCTGTGTTCGTGTCTCCGAACACGATCACGAACAAAACATTTTATACAATATTTAAGTTAAACGTGTGCGATACCCATTCTTACATCCAGTTTTTTGGAGCCTCGTCACACCTGCCATAAAGTTCTCTATACTGAACGTACACCTGGGGACCCCTTACTGTGAGGGAGCAGTACTACCGCCCCACTACCGTACATGTTTAATACCTGCTTTAATGCATTTCATCCTGAAAATGATATCAAATATTTATCTTCGCATTCTAAATTTCCAGAGAGCAGGAATATCATGAAGTGAATGTATTCTGTGAGGCGATTGCTGCCTGCACCTCCTCTTAGTGTAGAGGAAGTCAGTTTAAGAAGCGTATAGCGATTAACAACTGGGTCGGGGAACACTTAACACAAAACATTTAATGTGCTACATTAACTTATGACGGGATTTGAGAAAATCTAGTAAATTAAACAGATTTTAGGATGAAGTTTAGTTTACGACATTCTACTTTAATTACAAAATAAACTATGAGAATAAAGTGGAAATGTCGACTTTAGAATAAAGTCAACATGTCGATTTTATTCTCGACATAGTTTTTTTTTCTTCCCTGTGTCCTTATTTTTTTTCTTCACTGTGGCCCTAATACGATTCCATAGGGCTATACCACAAATAGCATTATAAATGCAAGTTGCAGTTTTATTATGCATATAGCTTAGCTTGAAGCAAGGTCCATATTAATGCAATTTGCCTTAATGATGGATCAGTTGGCAAAGATGTCATCACCAAGTTGCACTTGTTTTATTTTATTTTATTTTTATTTGGTGAGTACAGTAGACCCCTGCGAAGTCGCGGTTCATGGTTTGCAGACTCAGTCGTTTGCAGATTTTTCCTTAGAACCTAACTATTAATTGTTAGTGGAAAGCGCAAATATCCTCCGCAATTTTTTATGGCACTTTTTGTAGCAATACTGTGCTGTAGAGAGAACAGGAAGCAACCGCTGAGGGAAACGCTGGTTGGGACGGTGAAAGTAGCCAATCCGAGAGTGTTATTCATTTCTCCTTGCTGCTGATTGACTGCTGCCCTGTGACATGTCTCCAGATGAGTGGGTTTACCACCGCTGAGGGAAACGCGGTTTGTGATGGTGAAAGTAGCCAATCCGAGAGTGTTATTCATTTCTACTTGCTGCTGATTGACTGCTGCCCTGTGACACGTCTCCAGGTGAGTGGGTTTACCACCGCTGAGGGAAACGCGGTTTGGGATGGTGAAAGTAGCCAATCTGAGAGTGTTATTTCTCTTTGCTGTTGATTGACTGCAGCCCTGTGACGCATCTCTAGCTGAATGTCCTTGTGTTTTCCACTTTGTTGTTGTATTCATTTTGTTATTCTTAAACGCACAAGATGTCGCAGAAACGCCCTGCACTTTCTAAGGCTTCTGGCACTGAGCCTAAGCGCCAGAAGAAGTTTAAAACACTCCAGGAGAAGGTTGAACTACTGGATTTGCTCTGGGAACTAAAAAGTTATGCTGCAGTAGCGTGCCACTGTGGCATTAATGAAAGCACTGCACGCTACATAAAGAAAAATGAAGCAGCAATGTGGAGTACCGTATCTGTAAGTTTCTGTAATAGTGCCAAAAAGGTAACGACCGTAAGGAATACAAATATCATCAAGATGGAATCTGCTTTGGCGTTGTGGATCACCGACTGCAGGAAGAAGAACATCCCTTTGGACGGTAACATCATCCGTGAGAAAGCACGGAAATTGTACCAGCAGTTCGCTACAGGAGACAATGTAGCAACTTCCCATCACAATGTTTCTGAAACCTAGAAAGAAAAGCCAGCATGAAATCCCACCAGTAGAAGACCTGTCCAAAGATACGACCCCTCCTGAAGAAGAGGCGCCACCCGAGGAGTTTTAAATCCTTTGCATCGTACTGCACAGCTACTTCATCATCATCAATATCATTCATCATTGGTGAGTACCCATACATTTTACTGTATTTTTATTAAATGAAATTATGTATTTACGTATAACAAAGAAAACGAAAGCACATACCAAAGAGAACATACTTGCATGAATTACAGTACGTATAGCAGTAACATCAGTATTTTACATTCTAGCACCGCGGGAGACACAGCAGTACAGTATTTTAAAGTATACCGGTTTACCTTTACATTCTGTTTTTAGGTAATGTATTAAGGTAATTTTTTTAGGTAATATATTAAGCTGAGTTTGCAATGAAATTAAAGTGCTTTGGGGGGCATACTGTATTTAGGGTTTAAACTACAAAAATAGGCATTTAAAAGGCATTTTTTAACCACATCCAAAAGTTGCAGTTTTTCACAATTCGCGGGTGCTCTAGGAACGTAACCCCCGTGAATTTTGGGGGTGTACTGTACTGTGTAATGCACCTGGGCTTGAAGTCTTGAAGTAATAGTATTATTACTGGAAGTTGCACTATTATTTATTTTATTATTTATTAGTTTAAATATTATGCAGTTTAATGATGGTAAAGTTGTTTAAAAAGTCACTTTAACGTGTCAGTGGACAGAGGTTGTTAACATTAACAGAAAGTGTAGTTGGTTTACAAAAAATATTTACTATTTATTCCTTTTCTAAGACATGTTCAGTGCAATACAACTTTTGACAAGCACCTCTGGATATTTTACTAAGTCTAAATGCCTATGTTGTCAAAATTTTAGTTTCAGTTGTTTGCAAAATTTGTTCAATAAAAAGGTTCTATATTTTGACAGGAACTGTCATGCAATGTGATTCCTTCTCTTCATTAGTGCCACCCCCTTGAAAACTATCACTTTTATGGGGCTATGCAAACCTGTATTAATACTTGTGTGCACATTACATTTTTTTTTGTACAATGTACAATTCTCATGACAGTGGAACAGGTTATTCTTAGCCAGTCTACTGCAATAATTGCAGTGGAATATGTGGTTAACATCCACTCGTGCATGGGGAAAAAAATACAGTGAAACCGGTATAATTTTACAAAATATCATGATATAGAATTTTGATCATACCGCCCAGCACTAGTCTGCATATTAAAGGTGTTTTCCATTACAGATAATGCCATATTTTGAATTTTGCTCATATTTCACCTCAGACGTGAAAGTTCTAGAATAAATGTGGCAATGTTGTATTTTAAGTTTGCAATTAAAAGTTGCTTACAAGTTAGGGAAGTAGTGGGGTTCTTGATGGTGAGTTAGCTAATTAGTGCATGTAAGAAACAAAGTAAAACAAAACTGCCATTTCCATTTAGTTAATTGCTCATTTCATTTTTGTGAACAAATTTACACAAGAAACAGCAACTATCAAAATTGATACAAAAGTTAAACAAAAACAAAAGCACTCAAGATGACTAGTTTAACAACTCTATTCATCACACACACACAAACACACTGTAAAACAAGTCCCTAAAGAATTTAGTCATTGATGCCTGTGCAGACTGAGGAGAGGGAGAGGTAGAAAAGAGACCCATCAAAAAGGACAAATTAGAAATTAAAACTGAAATGTGTTATGGATTGTCACTTCTTAACATTTAGGCCGGGTCATCCATTGATCCATGCTGCTGAAGTAAGACTAGGTTAATGAAAGAGGAGTTCTAGATTTTTGTGGATAGACCTAATTGACCAGCAAATAGCTCTTACTGTTACCTTTATCCAGAAGAACCTGAGAGGTTCAGGAGGTAGAATGTATGAGGCAAAAAAAAAAAAAAAGAAATTATTAATAGAGAATGAAAGATATGCAATTGGAAACAATAAACCCTGTGACCAGGATATTTAGAAGACAAAAGTAACAAATAGCATAAGCACACAAAGCCATATCATAAAGTGTGTGAGGGGTAAGTTTTGGACCATGTACAAATTTAAACTGACCATTCTATAAATTTGGTCTTTAGAGGATGTAGAAATTATATTAAGATAGCTTTATATGGGATGGAGAGGGGATCATGCTGCCAGACTGAAAATAAAGGTACAAGTCCAGTTGTTGCCATGAGTTAATGGAGTTAAGTTAATGAGTTAATTACTTGTTCCTTTGTAGGGAAAAAAAAAGGTTATTAAATAACTGATGAGTTTTAGTGAATTCCGTTTGGCTGACAATATGTTTAGAAATATGACAGTTGAATTTTAGGGAAAGATGTTTGGGGAGAATTTGGTGTAAGGTTTGTAAAGAATGATATGATCATGATCATCATGACGTACCTGATTTATCCAAACATGTGCATGAACCAAATTTATTCATTGTCATTTTCTCTTCAGTAACCAAAAAAATAAATACTAAAAATCAATTTAAAAAAAAAAAAAAAAAAAACTTGCATCATTACTACATAAATTACTGAGTACCAACACTATTTGGGATGTTTTAATTTACACAAACTTTTTTGTAACAAAACTCATTTCATACCAGGGGTGTTAGAAAAATCACTCTGTCATGTTTGTGACATTTGCTGCTGTCTATATATATTTACATCAGTACAGTGGAACCTCGGTTCACGAACGTCTCGGAACACGTACAAATCGGTTTACGACCAAAAAGTTTGCCAAACTTTTGCATCTGTTCACGACCACACACTCGGTATACAAACAAGCCAGTTTCCCTTTCGGTTTGTACGTGTTCAGTCTCTCCCTGTGAATTTCCTGTGCAGCGAGCAAGAGAGAGAGAGTGAGAGAGCGTGACACACACACACACGAGAGAGAGAGAGACACACACACACACACACACAGGCAGTGCGAGAGAGAGACACACAAACACACACACACAGGCAGCGCGAGAGAGACGCGCACACACACACACACACACAGGCAGAGCGAGAGAGAGAGCTGGACGCATAAGGTAGAGAAGGCAGTTAAAGAATGCACTGGGATTGATGTTGCTTTCACTTCTGTTTACAGCGATCATTTTGTAGTGTGCATTGTTGCAATGTTACTTTTCTTGGTGGTTTATTAAATTACAGATTTTTTTCAAATGTTCATTTTCTCCCCTGTGCTTAAAACTCGTTAAAAAAAAAAAGTGTTTTTAGCCAGCAGTTGGTAGCGCTATAGTGTGAACTATTGCAGTGTTAGTTTTCTCTGTTGTTCAAGGTTTTCTCAGTGTTATTCAATGTTTTTACATTTAGTTTACTATTACGGTGTGCATTCTATGGTTTAAATAACTATATTTGTGCTTAATAACTTAAAAATAAATATTTACATACAGTTCGTATGGTCTGGAATGGATTAATTGTATTTACATACAGTCCTATGGGGGAAAATTACTTCGGTTCACAAACAAATTGGGTTATGACCAGAGTTTTGGAGCGAATCATGGTCGTGAACCAAAGTTCCACTGTATATGGAGAAGACCTTAGTTGGTTAATAACGGTTATAAATATTTAGTGGACATGTCTATTATAAAAAAAATCTTACAACGATACAAGACTTTTTTCCTGCGACAAGACGTAATCTTTAGAAGAGAGATCTTTTGAAGAGAGACACTTTCACGTCACGTGAGACGGACAAGTCACGTCATACTTGCAACCTTTGGAAACAAGTCCCGTGATACACATATAGAGCAGGTTAGAGATAATGTAAGTAGGAAAATTTGAAAGTCTCAAAAAAAATTAGAGTAAAGATTGTGTTAGTGCAAACAAACGGAAAATATTACTTGGTGAAATAATGGAAAAGAGATTACATAGTGTTTGAGGATGTCTAGGGGACAAGAGAGACAAGCCAGTGAGACAAAAGGACAGGTGCTATACAGGCTTTTAAACGTTTGAAGCGCCGCACGAAATGCAGATCATGTGACACGGCAGCAAGCCAGCAGCTGATCAAGCAAAGAGGAAGTTAAAAAAAACAACTGTTATTTATTTCCCATTGTATCACCGTTTGAGGGATTTCGGGGGAGCGATTGTGTCTCCTTGGAGTGCGTTCAGCCCACCTCTTCACAACACACATTGCACATATCGCTGGTTGGAGGGTAGCGGGGAAAGGGGTGGAGTGGTAGGCGAGCAAAGTGCAGATCACGCAGCACGTCAGCAGCAGCAAGCCAGCAGCTGATCGAGCAAAGAGGAGGTAAAAAAAAAAAAAACAACTGTTATTTGTTTCCCATTGTATAACCGTTTAAGAGGCTATTCAGACTAGCAACTGGGTGCGTTCAGCCCCCCTCTTCACAACGGCGTTTGGGGTTTATAGGGTTAATGTGGTTGTTGAGTGAAGTGAGCCGGGGGCAAAGCCCCCTAGTCTAATTAATTAAAATGTCTACACCCAATGTTTTAATTTTCCAGTTATATCCCACTTTTTTTTTTTTTTTGCCGCAACTGTAAGGCTACCTTTATGAAATCAAAGTTTCAATTTAAGATTTCAGAATTCTTTTAAAACAACCTTTATCATATTGTTTTCAAGCAACTTCATAACAGGTCAGACTTGGCTGTTGCTTATGCCATGGTACTAATGCAGAATTAGTTAATTGAACTGACTGTAAGAAATCGCATTCGCTCTTGTACCATTCAAATATGAGGCTTTCATGTTTTGGTCAGATTATAGTTATATTAATAATCCTTACTTTGGCTTCAGAAAATGAATAAAAATACAAATAATAAAATAAAAATTATACAAATAATAATACAGTGTTTACTGATCTGTTTTCAGCAGTTAAATATGCCTTTTTATTAGCCCAGCTTATTGCATGTCTCTGAAATCATGTACTTCCATTAAAAAATTTTGTGTCGAATGACTGGAGAAATTTGCCCTGTGCTTCAAAATATTAATCAATGTCTGTCCAATCTGAAAGTTTTGAAAGTCTAACTAAGTACATTATATATTAAAGTGATGTGCAGTCAGATGTGTGTGAGCCTGGCTCCCCATCTGAAGGTGAATCCTGTATTGAGCCCAGTGTAGTTGGGAGATGCACTGGCTCCCAGCAACCTGAAATTTTAATATGCTGATCATTAAATGTATAGTTGGACAACTTGGTCAGTAGGTGTCCACTAAGAAAGGACATTTTGATATATCAATATTTTATTAATATCATGCTCATTTACCTATTTACATGCTCTGCGATCCACTGAGAAATGTGTTTTGAGCAAACAAAGGACACAACAGAAGCAATTGACGAGCCAAACTGCAGCAGTAGCCAGAAGTGAAGACAAATGACTGAAGAAGAGACAGTGCTCTAGACAGGAAAAAGGATTTGATCACCTTTGACGTTTACAGTCAGGTATGAAACACGAGGAGAAAGTTCGGTGAAGTTCACAGAAGATGGTCAATGGTTAGTAATTCTGCTAAACCTTGAATACTGGTGTTAGATGCTGTTACAGTGAATGTAGGTGTTACTTCACTGAAAGGAAAAAGGAAGTTGGAGTAAAGCAGAGATGGAAGTGGTGTCCACCAGTTCTAGAGCAGCCAGTATCAACACATTGGTGTTTGGGAGGCGGGTAGGGGCTTCAGTGACTTCAGCCCCTGATCTTTTTCCAAACTGTATACATGACAGTAGTGGTAAGCCCCTGATCCTTTTATCTATCATATACAATATATCAATCAATGTTACACCAGTATATGAATGTCTATGAAACTCCATAATACCACCCCATTCTCTCTCCAGTTTTATATCTGCGTTAAGACTGTGCACAACAATGAAAGGAGGGGACTATATTTGTAATTCCTAAAAATGCCCCTGAAACCAATGGTATCAGTTTAAACTTGACGGGTCCCCCAGCGAGCTGCTCCGTTTTAATATACATTTGTGTCAGTGGACTTTGAAAGATGACATCAACCCATGACCTTTGAAATTGTTTACATTCACATGCATATCTGCTTACATTCAATTTCCCCCGACCAAGCTCTATGAATTTCTTTGCATCAGTACTTGAAGTGGGCCAGTACTTCCCTATTTTTTTTTGATTACTGGCACTCTTAGATGCGTTCCGGAAGTATTATCTAGTGCAGGGGTAGGCAACGTCGGTCCTGGAGTGCCACAGTATGTGCAGGTTTTTGTTCCAACCCAGTTCCTTAACGAGAACTCAATTATTGCTGATGAAGCACATATTGCTTAAGTGACATTTTAATGCTTCATTTTAGTGGTCTCGCTTGTTAAGGTTCTCCAACCTTAATTGCTTATTTCAATCTTAAACTGCTGCATTCAGTGTTTTAATTGCTCCTTATTAGCAATAAGATGTAAAACAGGGGTAGGCAATGTCGGTCCTGGTGAGCCGCAGTGGCTACAGGTTTTCATTCAACCCAATTGCTTAATTAGAAACCAATCATTGCCAATCTCAGACCTTATTTAATTTTATGGCTTGTTAGTCTGTGCAATGTAAGGCTCTTATATCGTAGATTTTTTTCCTTTCCAAGGATATCATCCAAATGATTTGAAGCCTAAAACAGATCATTTTCAGTCTGTCACATTTTTCTATTAAGTGTTTTATTAAATCAAACCGTGCATGATGAACACACACAGATGTAATTGGAAAAAAGCTAGCTGGAGAACTGCTGGCTGCTTTGTCTTTTACATCTTATTGCTAATAAGGAGCAATTAAAACACTGAATGCAGCAGTTTAAGATTGAAATAAGCAATTAAGGTTGGAGAACCTTAACAAGCGAGACCACTAAAATGAAGCATTAAAATGTCACTTAAGCAATATGTGCTTCATCAGCAATAATTGAGTTCTCGTTAAGGAACTGGGTTGGAACAAAAACCTGCACATACTGTGGCACTCCAGGACCGACGTTGCCTACCCCTGATCTAGTGTATCAGCTCTCATTGTGGTTATCCGTTTCGCTTTGTCTACCTCCAGCCCTCGGTCTCTCTAAAGGGGACTCCCTAGTTTCCTCCCCAAGTTTTATCACAACACCTAAATTGTGCAATACACCAGTCTTGGATTGTGGTGCTCGGATTTCTAATGGGGAAGTCCACTGAGATTGTGTTGCAGCCCTAGAAGCTTTGAAGCTACTGTTCCATGCTCCTTGCTATTCAACTTAATGCATCAGTTTAATAAATAGGGTGTTGGCACTTATGCATATCCACTTCAAGCAGTGTTTTGCATATACAGTTGCACCTGCAGACTCGTAAAGGGACCCCTTACAACTCCTGGGGGAAAAAAAAAAAGAAATACTGTACTTGAATAAACATCCAATAATGATGAAAATATATATTGAAATGCTCAAATTATTTCCACTGATTAGCTATTTCAATTTGGAAGTATAAACTTTACTGTAAATTGTGTTTTACAGTGACCATGAACAAATGCCAAGTCACTAGGAAAGCAGAAAAAAACTTGAATTAATCTAATGTAGGAATATTTTATTAGTTGACAATTTCATACAGCAGTTTAGTGTTGCGGTTTATATTGCTGCATTTTCTCAGATCATGAAGTTAGAGAGGGGTGTTCAGTGACCTGATCCCAATCAAGACACTTTTGTAGATATATGGGCTCATTTTTAGAGCAGATAGTGTTGAAGCATATAGTAAGTGTATCTTGTGCACACACAAATTGACATTCTTCTCTAAGCTAACTTCACATCTGTGAGGTTTTATTGAATATACCAGCAACTATGTGTTGTGAAATCAAAATGACAAAAACTAGTTTTATTTTAATTTTCAAAGATTTTTTTCATTTTATTATACCATAGTTTAGATTATCAAAATTATTTTTCATTAGTACATATTTACTTTCAGATTTCGTTAAAGAGAAAACCAGTTCTAATAGTTGGTCTTAGTAGTTATTAATATACTGTATTTAAAAGATTTCTCTTTTCTGTTTCATTATTACCCAGTATTTTAGGTGAAGCGTGTTTTCACTTAAAGATGTGTGTTAAGTCCATCAAAGTAATTTTACTATCTTAATATACTGTATATGTTAGCAGCAGTGTGTGAAAAACAGATATTGTATAGAATGCCTAGGAAATCTATAGAATGTGTGATGTTTTTAGGCAAAGCATGAAATGTCTTCTACTTTAATATTAGCCATATACTTTCCCTAGGCATTGTATATAATAACTAGGCATAATACAGAGCAACAAATACTATTTAGGCAAAGTATGAAAGTGAGTCATGAAAAGGACTTTATTGAAAAGATGTATATGAAAAAATAAATACAAAAAATAAAGCTTAAACAAGACCTGGCCAGGCACTATTTTGTATGAAATTGCACATTGTATTTTATTTCCCGTGCACTGAGCTGACAAACCAATATTAACTACTGATAGAGCATAGCTATTGTGCATATTTAATTTTGTCATGAAAATATTTTGCAAAATTGTATAATTATACAATGCACCTTTGAACATAATTAGAGGAAATATTGGTCACTAGCGGAATTATTTTATACTTTGCTGGTTTGCTTTTTGCATTGCAGTAATCCCTCCTCCATCGAGGGGATTGCGTTCCAGAGCCACCCGCGAAATAAGAAAATCCGTGAAGTAGAAACCATATGTTTATATGGTTATTTTTATATTGTCATGCTTGGGTCACAGATTTGCGCAGAAACACAGGAGGTTGTAGAGAGACAGGAACGTTATTCAAACACTGCAAACAAACATTTGTCTCTTGTCATGGAGCACAGTTTAAACTTTTGTTAAAGACAGAGATGACAGTTCCGTCTCACAATTAAAATTATGCAAACATATCTTCCTCTTCAAAGGAGTGTGCGTCAGGAGCAGAGACTGTCAGAAAGAGAGAGGAAAGCAAAGAAATCAATAGGGCTGTTTGGCTTTTAAGTATGTGAAGCACCGCGGCACAAAGCTGTTGAAGGCGGCAGCTCACACCCCCTCCGTCAGGAGCAGAGAAAAACAAACAATCAAAAATCAATACCTGCCCTTCGAGCTTTTAAGTATGTGAAGCACCGTGCAGCATGTCGCTTCACGAAGCAGCTGCACAGAAGGTAGCAACGTGAAGATAATCTTTCAGCATTTTTAGACAAGCGTCCGTATCGTTTAGGTGTGCGAACAGCCCCCCTGCTTACACCCCCTCCGTCAGGATCAGAGAAAGTCAGCGCAAGAGAGAGAGAGAGAAAAGTAAGTTGGGTAGCTTCTCAGCCATCTGCCAATAGCGTCCCTTGTATGAAATCAACTGGGCAAACCAACTGAGGAAGCATGTACCAGAAATTAAAAGACCCATTGTCCGCAGAAATCCGCGAACCAGCAAAAAATCCGCGATATATATTTAAATATGCTTACATATAAAATCCGCGATGGAGTGAAGCCGCGAAAGGCGAAGCGCGATATAGCGAGGGATTACTGTACACTGTAATTGTTGCTTACTTTGATGTCCAGTTTTTGGCATTCTATAGATTTCCTAGGCATTCTGCACAATGCCTAATATCGCACATTTACTGTAGTATATACAATTTTGGAAATTTTGGATTGGTTATACTGTATCAAGTAATTTTGTATTCATGTATTCAAATATGATACTTGAAGAATTGGAGAGATCATTGGAATATATGAAGCACATAAAAATTGCTGAAGGATAGCATACTGCTGTTTTTCTGGCTGAAGATAGTAGGTTGATATACAGTACTTTTTCTCAAATGAGACTTCTCTAGTACCATTTTTGTTTTGTAGAAACTTGGATGGTCTTTCTGATCAATACATCAAACTTGCTGCTGTATGCTATATTATACTACACAATCTAAATTTGGGAAAGGGATTTTTTTATGGGGAATGCTTTTAGTTAGTAACTTGTGAATATTTTTTTTTTTTTTTTTTTTTTTTTTTTTTTTTATTAATTTTCATTGTAATCATTCCATAAAAACAGATCAATTTATAACCCAACAAATTTAAAAACAAATCAAACCCCATCCCTGAGAAGGAGAGCTTAGCTAAAGGAAAATTTCTTTAAGCTTTTTAATAAGGCAACATTAGACAAAAGAAGGGGAGAAGTAAATATCTATATAAATAAGAGATGGAGAAGGGAGTTAAATGCAATAATAGTTAATTCTCTTATTCTAAAATAATATTGATTAAATCCTGCCAAGTTTTGAAAAAATTTTGTACAGATCCTCTAACTGAAAATTTGATTTTTTCCAATTTCAAATAATATAAAACATCAGTTTCCCACTGACTTATAAGAGGAGAATTAGGATTCTTCCAATTTAACAAAATAAGTCTGCGTGCCAAGAGTGTAGTGAATGCAATCACCGTTTGTTTGTCCTTCTCCAATTCAAGTCCATCTGGAAGGACACCAAACACAGCTGTTAGTGGGTTAGGAGGGATTGTGATACTAAGGCTGTCTGAGAGGCACTTAAAAATTTTTGTCCAAAATGATGTTAGTTTGGTGCAGGCCCAGAACATGTGACCCAGTGAGGCAGGAGCTTGGTTGCAGCGCTCGCAGGTTGGATCCTGGCCTGGAAACATTTTGGACAGTTTTAAGCGAGACAAATGAGCTCGATATATAATTTTTAGTTGAATAATTCTATGCTTTGCGCATATAGAACTCGAGTGAATTCTCTGCTTTGCTACCTTCCACTCCTTTTCTGATATATTGATTAAGAGATCTTCTTCCCAATGTCCTCTTGGATCTTTGAAAGGTAGGGACTCTAATAAGATTTTATATATTGCGGAAATAGTGTTTGTTTCCTCGGAATTGAGCAGTATTTTTTCCAGCATTGTGGAGGGTGCAAGGTGGGGGAAATCGGGCAATTTCTGTTTAACAAAATTTCTAATTTGAAGATAGTAAAAGAAATGTGTAGCTGGGAGGTTAAATTTTGAACGTAATTGTTCAAAAGATGTAAATATGTTGTCTATATAAAGATCTCTGAGCATTTTAATCCCAAAACTTTTCCAGGTATTAAAAACTGGATATACTTGCGAAGGTTGAAAGAGGTGGTTCCCTTGCAGAGGTGCCACTGATAAAAGATTTTCCATCTTAAAATGCTTCCTAATTTGGTTCCATATTCTGAGTGAGTAAAGCACAATTGGGTTATAAGTATATTTGCGATAACTTTCATTTATTGGAGAGCAGAGCAGGGAATATAAAGAAGTACTACAGGATTTTACTTCTATTGCGGACCAAGCCTGTGTATGTGCATTTATTTGTGTCCAGGTTTTTATGGCTTGTATGTTTGCTGCCCAGTAATAAAACTGAAAATTAGGTAAAGCCATGCCACCGTCTGCCTGAGGTCTTTGTAGGGTCGCTCTTCGGATACGTGGGTGTTTTGAGTTCCAAATGAATGAGGTTATTATTGAATCTAACTGTTTAAAAAATGATTTATTGATATATATTGAAATGTTTTGAAATAAAAAGAGAAGTTTAGGAAGGATATTCATCTTAACAATGTTAATTCTTCCGGCTAGAGTGAGATGAAGGGTTGACCATCTATGCAAGTCTTGCTTAATTTTTTCCATACAGACGCCAAAATTTTGTTGATAAAGAGCTTTATGTTTACTTGTGATATTTACCCCTAGGTATTTAAACTGATCTGCTATGGTAAAAGGTAGGGTGTCTAATTTAATATTATATGCTTGTGAGTTCACTGGAAAGAGTATACTTTTATTCAGATTAATTCTAAGACCAGATATCTTTTGAAATTCTGTTAGTGCTGTTAAAACAGCAGGGACAGTGTTTTCTGGGTCCGATATATATAAGACCATATCATCTGCATATAGAGAAATTTTCTGTTCCAGTCCTTCTCTGACAATCCCCTTTATCTGATGAGAATTTCGGCAGTGAACCGCCAGTGGTTCAATAGCGATTGCAAACAACAGTGGCGACAAGGGACATCCTTGTCTGGTACCACGTTCTAGTTTAAAGTAGTCTGAGCAAATTTTATTAATACAAACTGAAGCTTCTGGACTGGTATACAGTAGTTTAATCCAAGCACAAATATTCGGGCCAAACCCAAATTTCTCCAATGCAGTGAAAAGGTAATTCCATTCGATCATGTCAAATGCCTTTTCTGCGTCTAATGATAGTAATATCTCTGGGGTGTTTGATTTTGCTGGTGAATATATAACATTAAACAGTAACTTGTGAATATCAAAGATACTGAAAGGCATTACACTTAACGCTGGGCAACATATCAAAGTTTTAATTTGATATTTTAGAAAAATCAATAGGCCAAAAACCAATATTCTGATGTTTAGCGCTTTTGATTTTCCACAACATTCTGAGTGGTAAATAAAATTAGCAAAATCTCT
>NC_041405.2:54315400-54377900 GCF_900747795.2 Erpetoichthys calabaricus
AGTTCCCCAGCATGTAATTGGGTACTGTTGTTTTAAAAAAAAAAAAAACTGCTTCTTTCAGGTCAAACAATTCTGTGCAGAAATCAAAAAAAAGTAATGGTAAATGATGAATAAGAAGAAACTTGCATTTAACAAAAAACGTATCTCTTTGTCAAAAAACTTTGAAAATTACAGAGATCCAAATCGATTAAACTCTTTAAAGCACATTTTACATATCACAGTCAACTGAAAAAATCTGTCGTCTTCACATCAGCGATAACAGGGCAAGTTAGTCAATTAATTTCCCTATTTGGACTAAGGAAGTATTAACCGGCAATTTAACTTAGGGATCCATCTTGTCAAAAACGTAACATTAAAAATCCACTGCAACACGATTTAGATCTCTGCTGAACCTTTAAATATCGTAGTTCGTTTTGCTCAGTGCAACGGATGACCCAGTGTGCCAGGTTTGCCAGTGAATTTGACTAGGATATTCAAGTTTGGCATTTTAACAAGGGAATATTTTTTGTCTGAAAACAGCGGGAGTTAAAGTGGCCCGAATTGGTTTTAATTCTTTAGACGCACGTTAAATCCCACAGTTACCTGGTGCAGATAAGCGATCGAGTGTGCCAGGTTTACCAGTGCATTAAAATAGTGAACCCACATTGGACTGCATAAACTTCACATGTACTCAATACGTGAAATATGAATTCCTTTCGTAACTTGTGTGAATAAGAAACTGCGAGCTAGTAAGTAGATGGCTAACTAATGTCATTTCCTTTTACTATAAATTAGTGCAGAGGTTAATGGTGCTGCTTCGCGGATTTAACGATCTGGGCTTGAATGCATAGCCTGCTTTTATAAACTTGCCAATATCCATTTCTGTGGACTGTAACTGTGTGAGGAAAACATCAGACTGTTCAGTGATATGTCCTGTTTCCAGAAAATGATGTACAGTAGCACGCGATGGCATTTGGTGCTCATCTGAATGTATGAGGAGCACACGCAGTATTGGCCGGTGCGACCTTAAAGCACCTGGTGCACAGGCTATGGTAAATAAGTGGTGAGCACGATATAAATACATGGTGGGCATGAGATAGTAAGTTGTATGCACTAAATTGTTTCCCAGGAAGAAAAAAACACCATATCTCCTCAGGTGCTCTGTACGAGTGAGCAGACGAATATCTGTAAACATAAAGCACGTACCCAAACCCCTTACCCCCCCCCCCCCCCCACAAGCCTAATCTTAACCATAGTGTAACGGGTTATGTGATGGGCATTTCGTGACTGACATTCTGGGCAGTACCTGACATACATCACAGGTATTGCAAGCTGCAGTTAAACCCATCTCCTACCATCCCACACTCCTTTAATAAATAAAAGCCCAGCCGTCTGCTTTTTTATATCACCGCGCTACAAGAGCTGGAAGTGACATCAAACTGAAGCGCCAAAGCCTTGGTAAAGGCATAATTAGGTAGCCCCGAAGCGCACTTTTGTAATATTTTAATGAAACTTTATCTCGTACGTACGTGAAAACATCTCATACATACATGAAAGTATCTTGTACGAACGTGAAAGTATCTCATATGTACAAGATATTTTCACGTACGTACGAGTTAAGGGTTGTCCCAAATTTTTTTTCACTGTGCAGTTCAGAGCTTCCGTAAAGATCACATTGCATTTTTTTTTTTTTTTAATATGCAAAAAAGGAAATAAAATAAGGTTTTTGATTGGGTGCAGAGAAATGCAGAATCACAGCGCTGGTATCAGCTTTATTGCTGTTTGCACTATAGTAAATACTGTATATCCAGCTAGGAAAATGCCCCAGAATACCATGTCATGTTCTTTACTGGAATTGAAGCGTTGCAAAGAAGAATGCCTCGGGTACAGTAATAGTTGTATGTATCTGGCTATACTGGTCATGTTTAAGGCAGAATTAAAATAGGTGAAAGTCAATATATAAGTGTCTGCTGTTGTCTTATATTTCAGTTAGGAATCTATAAGCCATCAGCTCAGTGAAAGCATCTAAGAAAATGGGGAAAAAAATACGCAAGTATTATAATGTCTCAACCCTTACAAATAATAATTTAGTAAATATGTCTGTTGCTAGATAAAAAAAATTTGAAACAATACATTACTTTAATAAATGCACATACTTCCTCACTTAATGTCTCAAGACTTTCTCTCAATATGAAATTGTGTAGCATTGCTAAAGTATTAATCGTTACTTTCTGTAAACATGGTATGTTTGCCTTTTAATGAAGAAATGCAATCAAGTAAATATCATTTTTACCTATTTAGAGATGTAAAAATATATATCCTCCATTATAAATGAATAATAAATGACTGAATCTGGAAGGGAAATATATAATTGTTTTTTGCGTGGGTTCTTTTTTTAATCCGTGCATTGCCAAACTGTGGCAAAAAAGCTTTTTAGCAGAGAATTCACATTACTGTTTTATGACTACTGTATTCACATCACATTGCAACATGTAGAAACTAGTGGGTGTTTTATTCAGGGTCTTGTTGATAAATCGAATTAAAAGCCATTTTAACAGAAAAGTCGTATTATAATAATTAAGTAAACATTATGTTGACAGTTATTGTAATATGTATAATTTAATGTTATTTAAAAAAGCAAAAAGTGATTAAGGGAATGATTAAGTACATTTTTGAAGTGCAGTGTGATGAAAATGTTTAAAAGAATTGAGTGCAATTCAGTGAGTACAGTGCCCCTGTTATTTTGTAGGATCATCTTAAGTCAGAATTAACAGATGCATGCTGAACAGAAACTTTATTATTTTAATGTGTAAGCACTGAAACTAAGCATTTCTGAGCGCAGGAAGCTGTGGTTTATTTTTATACATGATGTTGTGCATGAGATATTCTCAAGATATTTGCAGACTTTACAAGATAGGAGCATATGGATTCCTTCTGTCCCGCATATAAAATAGAACTAATTTATGTGAAGTCATGCCTTTGCTTCTTGTTTGTGTCTTCCAGGTTTGAAAGAGAATATATTTTGAATGTAGGATTTTAAGTTGTGAATCCTTTTAAAAGTCTTTGTATTAGTAATATACAAGGTGTGTTTTTGTCAACATTTTAAAATAAATGCACATTTCATAGTGGTGATTTTTTGTTTAATTTTCAAGTATGTACCTTTAGTTGCACAGTAGTGATGCAGGAAAATAGTTTGTGGTCTCCAGAAATCAGTAGAATGGATCATTAGAAAAATTTTACAATTTTGAAAGTAGAACTTAAAAATGGTTTGTTGGTCATTCTTTGGAAGACCTTTGAGTGTGCATGTAGATTTGGCAGCAATCCCCACTCGTTTTTTTAGCTAAAGGCAAAAACAGTCCAAAAGTTACACCCCAAAAAAATAAGTCTTGTTAAAACTGCAGAGCCATTTTGACATACATGCCATTTAAAAAATAAAAAAGAGTAATGACATTATACTTAAGGGAGATTAAAGATATTTTGTTACCTTATACTCTTAATTTACTTTCCTGTTTGGTTAAAGAGCAAAAAACCTTTGCTCTACAGCAGGGGTCCTCAATGACAGTCCTGGAGGGCCGCAGTGGCTGCAGGTTTTTGTTCTAACCGGTTGCTTAATTAGAAAGCAATTTTTGCCAATAGTTTAATTTCATGGCTTTTAGTGCTTTAACTCTATGTCACAATTCTCATATCCTAGATTTTATTCCCCTTTCTAAGGATATCATCTAAATGATCTGAAAGCTAAAATGGATGAGTAATTCTCAGTCCTTCACTTTTTTCTATTTACTTTCCTTCCAAGTATTTAATTAAACCCAATAGTGTATGATAAATACACACAGGTCTAAATAGTAACGAGCTAAATGGATAAATGCTGGTCTCTTTTGTCAGTTGCATGTTATTGCTAATAAGGAGCAATAAAAAACCAAGAATACAGCTGTTTAAGACTAAAATAAGCAATAAGGGTTTTAAATCTTAATGAGCGAGACAACTAAAGTGAAGCAGAAGTGTTACTTGAGCAATAAGTGCTTCTTATTAAGCAATTGGGTTGGAGCAAAAACTTGCAGCCACTGCGGCCCTCCAGGACCGTGATTGAGGACCCCTGTTCTACAGCAATATATATATTTTTTTTTTAACCAGCAATTATTTCTTAATAGTTTATGCTTTTCAGCCATGAGATGCACTGTAGGGATGGAAAAATTGGTAGTTCAGACACCCGGAGCCACCAGTTTTTTAAAATTCTGGACAACCAAATTACACACTCGCAAAGCCTGGTGGATTATCAGGTATCGCTTAGATGTCACTTTTAAAGAAAGCTGCTTATAGCATGCCAGATTTTCTTGTTTATACTTACCTCCACACAAAGCATGTCTGCTGTCAATGACCATTTTGATCACTGTACTGTATTGATAATCTCCCAAGTCAGTAGGTGACGGTGTTTGGTCAATGTTGCATACCTAAGTTTCACAGCAGAGGAAGTAAGACATTTCTGATAGAAGAAGACTTGTTGTGCAAGTTATTGCTGGATTTAAGAGGGACAAACAAGGAGAAAGTGGCATGTCAGACCCAAACACGTATTGCAAATATTTTTGCATGTCTTCCATTCACTTAAATGACCTGTTGTGTCATTTTCATTGTTTCTTTCATTATTTTGGCATGGCCATAATCAGCCTCTTCTCAAAATTCACCACTGTGTGCAGCCCTCATGATCAGCATGGACATGTCAGTATTATCCACTCTTGCAGCACACGCCCACTAGACAGCAGTACAGTAATCCCCCCTCCATCGCGGGGGTTGCGTTCCAGAGCCACCCGCGAAATAAGAAAATCCGCGAAGTAGAAACCATATGTTTATATGGTTATTTTTATATTGTCATGCTTGGGTCACAGATTTGCGCAGAAACACAGGAGGTTGTAGAGAGACAGGAACGTTATTCAAACACTGCAAACAAACATTTGTCTCTTTTTCAAAAGTTTAAACTGTGCTCCATGACAAGACAGAGATGACAGTTCTGTCTCACAATTAAAAGAATGCAAACAAAGGAGTGCGTGTCAGGAGCACAGGCTGTCAGAAACAGAGAGCAAAGCAAACAAATCAATAGGGCTGTTTGGCTTAAGTATGCGAAGCACCTCGGCACAAAGCTGTTGAAGGCGGCAGCTCACACCCCCTCCGTCAGGAGCAGGGAGAGAGAGAGAGAGAGACAGATAAAAACAAAGAGTGAAAAATCAATACGTGCCCTTTGAGCTTTTAAGTTTGTGAAGCACCATGCAGCATGTCGCTTCACTAAGCAGCTGCACACAGAAGGTAGCAACGTGAAGATAATCTTTCAGCATTTTTAGACGAGCGTCCGTATCGTCTAGGTGTGCGAACAGCCCCCCTGCTCACACCCCCTACGTCAGGATCAGAGAAAGTCAGCGCAAGAGACACAGAGAAAAGTAAGTTGGGTATTTAAATATGCTTACATATAAAATCCGCAATAGAGTGAAGCTGCGAAAGGCGAAGCGCGATATAGCAAGGGATCACTGTATAGTAAACCTGTGCAGCAAGTCTGTAAAGTGAGCAAGAAAAACAGTAACGTTAGCTGTAAAGCAACTTGGGGCAGTGAGGGCATTAATACCAAAAGTTAATTGTGTCCTCTAATCATTTACTACAATATAAATAATACATACTTTTGTTATGGCTTTAAAAAAAGGACAAGTGAACCCTTCTACTACTGCTTTAAAACCATTTACAGGTAAAAAGAATCATAACTACAAACAGTATTATAATAACAATAAATAGAAAATATTTTTTCAAATACACAAAGAATCGCTCAGCTGAATAAATAGAGTATATTCTGCAAAGTAGCAATGACTTCTGTACCGTGCTGTATGCAGAGAACCTTAAGAAACCATGTAAAAATGATCCTTTGTTTTCAGAAGAATCTACTTTTAGGACTGAAAATTAAGAAAGCACAATAGCGTTTAGACTGTTTACTACGCTAGTCAGCCTGCAGGATCTAGACAATATTAATGCAGTGGTGTACTATTATCCCTAACACTGCAGAGTGTGAACAAGCTTTTTTAGAGCTAAACCTCATCTTTACTAGCATGACGATCCACACAGGTGGCGCAGTGGTAGTGCTGCTGATTTGCAGTAAGGAGACTGTGGAAGATTGTGGGTTCGCTTCCTGGGTCCTCCCTGTGTGGAGAGCGCTTTGAGTAGTGAGAAAAGCACTATATAAATGTAATGAATTATTATTATGACCCAATTAATGATCTACGCGTGAGTTTAATGCAGCTGTATACAACCCTGTTTCCAAAAAAGTTGGAATACTGTGTAAAATATAAATAAAAACTGAATGTGATAATTTGCAAATCATGTAAACCTTATATTTCACTGAAATGTCTCATTCTTTACTGATGTAGAATTTCAGGTGTTCAGCAGTTAGGGGTTTTCTTTGTCATATTTTTTGTTTCATAATGCTCCAGATGTTTTTAATGGGTGACAAATCTGGACTGCAGGCAGGTCAGTTTAGCATCTGGAGTGTTTTTTAAATGGAGCCATGCTGTTGTAATATGTACAGAATGCGGTTTGGCATTGTCTTGCTGAAATAAGCAAGGCCATCCCTGAAAACAACATTGTCTGGATGGCAGCTTATGTTGCTCCAAAACCTGCATATATCATTAGGAATATGGTCCCAGATGTGGTTTCTACTACAGAATCATATCAGTTTTTAAGGCAGTGCCTTAAAGCAGGCAGTTAGTGGGGCTGCTGAAACAGACTATTTAATTACTGAAATCCAATTAAAAAAAAAATCACATTTTTGATGTTCGTTATGTTTTTGAAATGAAACTACGGTTAATTACTTTAACAACTAAAGTGTTGCCAACATGGTGAAAGCAACTGACACACATTTGGATGGATTGGGAGTGAATGGGGCACAGCCTCCAGTTGTAAGTAATTATTCCTGTCGAGTTCAATAGCTTATTTTGGAGTAGTACATAAAACACTAGTATGTTTGATTGCAACAGAACAGAGGCTGTTTTACAGGAATTCTAAAATGCGCTGCATTAACTGTTATACAAAATAAGCAATAAGCTTCCCTCAGTAGTGTAACTTACTAAAAAAATTATAACAACTTTCTTGTCTTAATCAATTTTTATTCTTAGCAAGGTGGCCTTGAAGGTCATCGCCCAAGGTAAAATGAGTAGGGGATGCATGTGTCCTCTCCAATCCCCCAAATTCTGTACTAACAATTGAAGCTTTTTCTAGTTGAGACAATCCACCACAAACCAGAACAGACTCCCTTAAAGGTAGTCTAATGTAATAGGAAAAATTTAAAGAAAGGAAATCAATATCAGAATTAGGAACACATCATTCAAAAGACATTACATTGCATTTGATTTTCATCCAACAGAAGGACAGCTGTAAATTTGAAAAAGCTACAAAGTAATCCTACACATGAAGCAGGCAGTATTATGTTTTCTGATTCAACGAAGGGCAGAATCTTGATGTGGAATGAACAAGTATATATGTAAAAAAAACTGTTTTGTTTTTTTTATTTCTTCCCCATTCAGTCTTACGTTGACCAGCAAACACCTGGCTGTTAGATTATGTTAATCTCGGAGGGTATCACAATGACAGACCAGGCACGAGCATCTCATTTTTAATTGTTTTTTATGTGATGTAAAAGGTGCTTGTTTTTGCTAGTCAGTGGGGAAAGGATCGCTATTATTAAGTAACCAAGTTATTGTTTACATTCAAGATGTATGCAAACATATAGGAAAAATCTGGTATTGGCCCAGTAGAATTTTCATGCCAAAAATGCCACCATGTACAGACTGAACTCTCTGTTTTGCACTTACATTACCAAAAATTGATTGTTCTCATTACATATTCCTAAATGGTTTCACATCTGAAGAGCCTTAAACTTTTAAAAAAAAAAAAAAAAAAACTGAGTAAATGTGACTCATTTAGCGGGTCTGGAACTGCATCAGTCAATAGTGGCAGAGTTGCACCTTGCTGCATAATTTTGAGGGTAGCCAGCAGCAGCATGACTAATAATAAAAATGGGGTAAATGTATGTGTGCACCCAGCCACATCATTCAAGTTTGTTAGCAAATTATTCTAAAGCATATCTTGACGTCTGAATTTTTGTTTTATCAAATGAGTCATTAACGTGTGCATCACATTTGTTATAACCTCAAGTGCATAACAACATTCATTAAAATGTTACTTATTTCTTTGTCTTTGGTATCTCTAGTACCTGGTGTATTGTTAATATCTGTAATTGCATTCTAAACTCTTTTCTTATATGATGGTTGAACTATCTTTGCCTTCTCTCCGTGTTTGTAATTGAATTGGCATTATTTTTATTATTTGCTCTGTTTCTCTGATGGTTAAAGAATTAATTTGCATATGTAATGATAACCTGTTTTTGAAGAATGCAGTTTTGGGCCTCTTGCAGATTCTTAATCATTCTAGGAAATTTCAGCATTTAGTTTTGATGCCCATCTAAGTTGCACTTTTTTTGTTTTGACCCCTTACATATGCTTGTAGTGTTTCCCTGAATATACTACAAATATCACTGGGGGATGTTTAATTCTCTATGGAAATATCAATTTCTGTACAAGTTAATTTGATAGTCTTCCCCATCTAATAATAATCTGCTTAGATGGTCATTTTTAGGTTGTGTTAGTGAGGCCTCATTGTTTGATTTCCAAAATAAGAGGAGCATATTTATCAGTGTCAGAAATAATTAGGATCAAAGGGCCAAACAAGAGGGAAGGGAACAAAAATCCCCTAATGATATGATATGTATTACTGCCCGTCTCATCCTCAAACTAGTCTTTGACCCTCGTCTTTTTTAAATATAAACCTTCCTCTCTTGTCTTGCATATACTGACTTTGCAACTGGCTTCCGTCCGTAACATGTACTTGATTTGCCTGTGACTATTAAATGGGTCAGCCTACGGACCATTGAAGCACAGAAATTGCATTTTTGTATCAAGCCAGCGTATGTTTAGAAAATACATCAAATGCATTGAAGTGCAGGACTTGCTGAATTTTCCTCAGAGTAGTGCCAGTGCTGCAGCTGATTTTGTGAAGGGCAGCATAAACATAAATACATTGCTTTCCAGCACCAGTTGACCATGTATAACATCCCTGCATACGGTATATTTTGCACAATCAATCGTTTATAAAATGTCTCCTGATTTCAGACGGTTGGTGCAAGAAAAAAAAAATTGCTCTGTAGCCATGAGGTATCCCGCCAATAGGACACAACTATTGTAGCTGTTTTTTCCCCAAAGTTTTCAAAGTTCAGCAGCTCTGACTTAAAAAATGGGATTCAACAAAAGCCTGACGCGCAGAAATGATTCCACAGACAAAATATCTTCGTTTTTAAAAGTTTAGTTAAGTTTCAAAGTAAAACAGTTCACACAAAAAAGAAAATTAAAATAGCAAGAAAAATGGAAAAATTTATAATAAGAAAAGTTCAGTTCTAAGCTTAATCTTGTTACATCTTAAATTGTTACTATTCACTTATCATTTCTGAACCATTTCAAAACGTTTGCGAACCATTTCAAAACGGTCAGAAAACTGTATGCTTATCCCATTTCTAAGTTGAAAATGGGTCTTTCAAGCCCCTGTTTACTGGGACCTGTTCTAAACACAACAGAATCTAATATCACACTGTTTCTCCATTATAGCAAGAAGGTGCTATCTCTTACTAACTTATAGGGGGAAAAGACCATACCATTGTCTATGACTATGGAAGAAATTATATTCTATTCAAACTAGGGGGCTCCGCCCCCTGCTCGCTTCGCTCGCCAACCCCTGGTGTTGGGAAATGACAAAGAGTGTGATGTATGAATGAGATATAGAATAGTGTGAAGGTGTAGATGATGCAAATAGAAAGCAAACAATAAAGTGTGTGGCACAGTGTAAAGGGTTATTGGAAAATTTGTTTGTACACGCCTTTTAAGTGTAAAAGGTAATTTCAGGTCAGAACTTGAAAGGTCAATGAAGATGGTCATTGTCGTGATCAGAGTCAACTTTGTCAGAGCTTAGAAAGAGTTGTGTCTGTCCAGGAAGTAATGAAATGACTTGGGTATTTATGTTTTTCACATTAATATTGTTTGGACATAATATAGCGTGTTGTGTTAAAAGGGGCATTTGGTCTAATGAGATTGCTGTTCCAAATATCTCTGTAACTAAGTCGTCGCAGATAAAGGCTTGAGGAATTGTACTAATATCTGGGTGAAGTCTATCTGTATTGGTGAGTGTACCATCTCCCAGATGTAATAACCAATTGTTATGATCTGGATCTGGACATCACATGTTTTGTACTAACTGTATCTTTTGAAAGCAATGCCAATTGTCTGCGTATTTTAAGGTGCACTGAACAATAGCTTAGCGCATGGCATGTGGAACAATAGCTAAGCACTGTGTAAAATCTCCTCCTAATAAAAGTACCTTTCCTCCAAAGGGAATATTATTATTCATCAACGTTTGTAGAAGTTTATGAATGGTGTTGAGTAAGTGACTGGATGCCATTGTACATTCATCAATAATTAACAGTTTTGCAAGACGGATGTCATGTGCAGTGCTACTGTTCATGTTCATAGTGGATAAAGATTTGTAGGATGTAATGCAGTTCATAAAGTTTTCACTTTCAGGTACATCGTTAGTTAGAAGGTTCTGTAGATATTCAGGATATGAATGTAAAGGAGGCAGTCTAATTTGACCCTTTTGACAACAACGTGTAAATTCATTACTTGTATTGCGAGTTGTTTCTTCAGGGAAGTTAAGTGAATGACAATGATTGCAAATGACATTCATTAATCCCAATGAATTTTCCTGAATAGTGGACTCATTATTGAACGCGTTGTCAGCTAACTGGCGCAAGTGTTTAGCAGGTGTCTGTCGTTGATGTCCGTGACGTGTATCTTTTGCTTGTGCCGTTTGAGAGGTGCGTCGTTGTATGTGCAGTATTTGGGACGTGCCTGTGCTGTGTGAGAAGCCCGTTGTAGTCTACTGCGTGCATTGTTTGTATTGAGCCTTGCTCGTTTTTGTATGTCGGTCAGTTGAGCTTTCTCTTTTTGGAGCCTTGCCTGCTTGTTTTCCGGCATTGGAGATGCGCGGTGTAGACGTCTGCGTTTATTTATTTTGTCCCTTCGCTGCCGTTTCTGTATGTCTGAGAAGGGAGGTGTTTCATTTTGAATCCGTGCCTGTTTCGATGCAGCACTTTGAGACGCGTGCTGTAAGCGTGTACGTTCATTGTGTTTGTCCATATGCGCTCGTTTCTGTTAATGTGTTAGTTGAGCTTTGCGTTTTTGGAGCCGAGACATTTTTTCTTCCGGAGTTTCAGAAGCGCGTTGTAGCCGACGTGTATTGTTTTTTTTCATGCGGGTTCGTGTGTTTGGTCCCGTTACTCGAGCCGTATTGTTTTGTACCTGTGATCGTGAATTCATTACTTGTTTGTTCTTCAGCGTTAGAGATATGGATAAGTAATAAGGAGGATCGCACTCACTGTTAATATGGAGCCTTTTCTGTGGTTAAACGGTTAATAGTGGATCAGTATAATGAGATCGACCTATGCTGCCTAATTTGAATGTGTTGAGATGACGTATGTTTAATACGGATGGTTCGTTCAGTAATGGGCAGGGTTGCCACCCGTCTTGTAAAATATGGAATCGTCCCGTATTGGAGAATGAAATTGCGCGTCCCGTTTTGAATCAATACGGGACGGGTTTTGTCCCGTATTTTTTTTATCATTTTTTTTAAAGCAGTGTCTCATGCAAATCATCCCACACACATTTTATGAAGATGCCTCCTTTCCTACTTTTGATTGGGTAATACTTGATGTCATTGTTAGTTTGATTGGTCATTTTAACTGTCCAGTGAGGAGGGCGGGTCTTTTAAGTAGAGTCTGCAAAGTGTTGGCACTGGGATGTGGCCGCCGCTGCAGTATGCGTCCCTTATTTTTTTGTATTAAAAGTGGTAACCCTAGTGGGGCTTTGTGTCTCATTTCTTATTTATGTTAGTGTGGTCGTGGGTCCGAATCCTCCTTTTTGTGTATGTTTCGTGTGCTATGTCCGTAGTCTGTCCCGTTTTGTGTCCAATGGGTTTGTGTGGCGCTCGCGTCTGACTTCTTTTTTTTTTTTTTTTTTGTGTGCTAGGGGCGCGTTGCCTCACTTTTTTTTATCTCTGTTAGTGGAGGGGGTGTTTGTTTGTAGTGGGTCTGAATCCTCTTCTTTGTGTGCGTAGCGTTTCATGTGCTATGTGGCGCTTTTAGGGGCGCGTCTCCTCATTTCTTATTTCAGTTACTGCAGGGGGGCTTTGTGTGTCGTGGGTCTCAATTCTCTTCTTTGTGTGTGTTCCGTTTCATGTGCCATGGGCTTCGTGCGGCGCCGGCGTCTGACTCCTTTTTTCTGTGTGCTATGGGCGCCTCATTTCTAATTTTACGTTGCTTTCCATCCGGTTTCCGTTGCTTGGAAGGGGGGTTTTATGGGGGCGCCTGCGCAGTACGTCTTTTGCGTCCACGGCCCATGGCCGGATGTCCCTGCGTCCATCCGGTTTACCATTCTCGGTTAGTAATATGGATTAAGCAAACATTAATATAAGTTTAACTCAAAACTTTAACTTTCTAAGATTGGCTCTTACAACCATATTTCAAAGATGTTTGTGCACGTTTCAGGAAACCCAATAGTCAATCAAAAGCAGTAATGGTAATTTTACATACCCAAGGGTGTTCTTTTAAATAAACCAGAATTTTCCAGGTTGTGTATTCTCTTTCCTGATTCCTCTTTTAATCATGTTCACCCCTCTGGAAGTCAGAAAAAAGCGCAATTACAAATAGGAAATAAAAGTGAATTGCGGTCAACCAGTTGGCATTGTGAAGAAATTATTTGGTGAAAAAGGCATGCTTAGAAATGGGATAAAAAAAAAATCTTGCACAACTCTGTTGACCCTGTCAGTGGCGGGGGTGGGACAGTTTGTTTATACTGTGAACAAGTCTCGTGTTTGACTCGATGACTGCCAGCTGCGATTCAAAAGTGATTGAGAATCACTGGCTTAGGTGTATGTATCTGTTTGACTAGCTCTGTGTTCAGGGCTGTGTTTGCTGCCCTGTGCTAAGGACTGCCAGGAAACACATTGTCCTTACCAATATTTCATTGATGATGGTATAAACAAAGTTTTTTTTAAATCCTGTAAATACTTTATTTTAAAAATTTGAAGTGTTGTACTTACTTTCAGCCATTTGCCACACCTTTATTACATAAGCAAATTCATTTTCTACCCTGATGATCATAAATGATAATGGCATTGTAATAATGGCATTCATAGCTGATATTGATGCAGTGGTGAATTAAAGGAATATTGTCTTGATTATAGGTGGAGAAGCTTTCATGGGATTGACAGGTTGAGATCCTTGATGAAATATAATATTAATGGAGTTCAACAGCAATTCTTAGACATCTAGATTTATATAATGCTTGGTTTAATACACAATTAAAATCTCCAACCATTATAAAGGTGTACTTATACTAGCAATTTGCTCCGTAACTGAGCTCATTTGTCTGCATGTACACCCCTAAAGTCTAGTTCGTTTGACCAGTGTGATCGGTTCGTACCGGGCCATCCATACTGTGCCCTGGCCTGCTTGGAAGAAGTATGCCCAGGCACAGTTCAGTAGGATTCAGGAACAGTGTGATCTCTAAACGTGTCCTGTCCAAGCACGGAACACAGATATGACGTCAATGAGGCGACAAATCAGTTAACAAATATGGCGGCAAAGGCATTCTCTCTGGTCTACTACAGAAGTGCAGTGTTCAGTTGAAATTTCAGCTGATAACAGTATCCTGGAGAAACTGGATACAACACACAAAAACTTGGAGATACTTGGTAAGATATGGGACTGTCTTTGTGGATACTGAAGATCAACTGAAAAATGTCATGACAAACTGAAAAAATTTGAATGTGAGTGTCGGTAAGCTTTGCGCCCAAGGAACCAAGTTACCCAGACTATTCTATAACATTTCAGTAATTATTTACCGCTCGGATGCAAATCCTTCTGATTGTAAAATAGGTCATTAAGACAGCAATTGACGATAAGAATTCATAATTAATTGCAGAATTACGGTATTTGATAGTTCCTCTAGAGTAGTGCTTTTGCATGATTTGGCTCAAAAACTAATCAGCACATCGTAATCTCATAACAGGCTTAAGTTTTGAATTTGGTATTTTTCCATTCAGCCGTTTTAGCTCTAGACTGTCCCCAAGAAACTGTGACACACAGACATACACAAAGACAGATAAACATCCATCATCGAGGTATCGGTTTTCGGTATTGGGGTACCCTAAAACCTTGAGCAGTTGAAAACCAGAGAGAGAAATTTTTTGACAAATCTAAAGCTTTCACTCCTCCTTCTCCATAGACAATAGGTTATGTTGGGGGAGAGCACAAAGCAAAAAATGCGGGTTCAGTACCTAAAGATAAGGGATGTTTTACGTAAGTCTTGCAGCTCACCGGACAAGAAACAAAAATTTCAGAGGTATGATGCCATTGATAAAATAATAGGCCTTAAACCAAGTAGCGAACCTAATATTTTGGAGTTGTACACGTGAATACCATCGGCAGAACCTGATAGTGTGAAGGAGGACACTGAACCGGTGAGCCCATTCAGCAGTGAGTAACGGAACATAAGCGAGGCAAGCACATCGGCAAAACGGTATCCCTTTTACTTTACCTCCTGCTGCTAGTACACAAGCGAGGCGAGCATGCCGGCAAAAGGAAACCTCCGAAGAAAGACAGGTGCTTAGCCGCGAATGCACAAGCGATGCGAGCATGTTGGTAACATGAAACCTCCTAGGAGATGCCCAGAGTAGTTCCTTTAAATTACCTGACATCTCTACATTTGCTTTTTTTTTCTATTTCAATAGTTTCTAGGACTCTGTACTTTTTTTTTTTTGGTGCTGTTACAGTGAGTAATATAACCTGTATTCTCACCTTACAGATGAGCTTGAGTTATAGTTGGAAAGAAAAGCTGCAAATTCCTCCCTTAATATCACTTGCCTCCATAAAAATCTTCTTGTATGTGCAGCACAATTAACAGCAAAATGCAGCGCTGCTCACTCAGTAAATCAGTTAAAGGGTAGTGTGTTATCCTGCCCTATAAGGAAAATCATTTTGACATGCATGTTGTCACTCCATGTTCGGATCTTGTTTTGGCTTTACACAAACTCGTATGGTGATGATGATGAAAGTATGCCCGAGCCCAAATGTTAAGAGAGCAGTGTGAGCGCAGGCCTGTGGGGGAGTAGGGAGGGTGGGACAATCATGCTCGGGCATTGTATGAAACTAACGTGCCTAGTGCATGTACACCCTAAATGTGTAAAATGCATCATATTGTGGATTAGTATAAGAATTTTGGCATTAACATTTTTATTAGCCAAAATTTTTTTTCTCTCTAGCTGTACTGGGAAATTTGCTTAGGGCATCACTTCCCTTCTAAACTGCAGTCCTTAGCATGATGACACTACTGGGTTTCATTCTGTGGATGATGGAATTACAATCTGCCAATTATACCACTGAACTAAAAGGAGATCTTCATTCAGTCAGTGACTGATTTGGCTGCTATCTGTGAAGTAGCTTCTTGTACAATAGTAGGTGCACTCAGCTTTTTAACGTATTCTGGTTAATACTCATTCCTGACCATTCCTGCCCTGAGTAAATTCTGGTCATGGCACCATTTGTCTCTGCGAAGGATGTTGCTCCCCCTCCCACCTTCCCTCATTAAATTTGTACTGCCGGGATATAAACTCCAGTAGCAAGAATTACAAGCAGAGTTCTACCTCTAAGCCTAAATGGAAATCTCCAAAATGAGCAAGGTTGAACAGTCAAATGAATTGAACTTGGCTGTACAAAACACTTGTTTTGTACTCTGTATGACTTGTAATCTAGAGCAATTTAGTCATGATGCTTTTCATCAACAGGTTGTGAAGTAAGAAAATTTCATTCACTTGAAGATTTCAGAGCTTGTCCTCGTTTGGTTAATCCTAAGACTTGTAGCACTTCAATTTTGCTGCTGCTGCTACTTTCAGGAATGCTGAAAACATTGGCACAATTCAAGGGAAATTATTACTATGACTTTTCCAGCATTACAAACACATCCCTGTCATCATCTGTGTTGTGATTGCAATTGATATACAGGTTTTGTAGTACTTTTATTCATGTTAGCTAATTCTCCAGATCTCTTCCTACAGTGATTCTATTCTTGACAGCTGTTTTACTAGATGGCTCACCATCTCCTATGAAGCAGACTGTCTAATTATGGGCATCATCCATCTCACTGTAAGATTAGGATGTAATGCTGCAGAATTTAGGCCTAATGAATATGACAAACTTGTCCACTGTTGAAATTTTCTTTTCAGTATAACCAATCCACACATCTATCATGGATAATATCTTGAAAAGCTGGTTTTATCCACATCTTTGCATTTAATCCTCTTGCATCACTATACAGCCAGGTTGAGGTTAGGTTACTGATTACCTCCAGCTACCTCCAACACTGTAAAAATGGGTAAAGAAACTCCAGCACGAATTGTATGACATTGAGAATTTTTATTTTTTTATTTTTTTTTTTACTCTTGCTGCAGCTGTCAAGCTTTTCCCACAGCTCATTGTACACATTTTTCCATTGACTGCAAGATGAGGAATAAGTATTAAATCACGTCTGACATTTGCTTAACAATTATTGTCAGATACCATACATACAACATTTGCTTCATATGTTTCTCTAGTGTGTGTTTTCAGTTTCTTGGACAAAATCTTTGTTTGACAGGATCAAAGGATGCTTGAGCAAAGTGTTAGATACATTGTCCTGTCAGTCCCAGCAACAACATACTAGGAGTACAGCAATGATGTGTGAACCTTTTTTTTTTTTTTTTTTTAATATGTATGCAATATATATATATATATATATATATATATATATATATATATATATATATATATATATGATTTTATTGTAATCATTCCATACAAATAGATCAATTTTTACAAAAAAATAAGATTGAAAACAAACCAACCCCCACCCCTGAGAAAGAGAGCATTGGCAACGGACTAAAACTTAAAAATAGTAAAAAATAAATTGATGAGTTTATTAGGTGGATACAGATAAATGGAGAAGAAAAAGAAATGGGGAGAGAATCTACTTCCTCAGTGCTTTAAGAGCTTATTCCAAAATATTGATTAGATCCTGCCAGGTTTTGAAAACTTTCTGCACAGATCCTCTAAGTGAGAATTTGATTTTTTCCAATTTCAAATAATATAACACATCAGTTACCCACTGACTTAAAAGAGGAGAGTTAGGATTCTTCCAGTTTTGCAAAATAAGTCTGTGTAGTGTAGTGAAGGCAATCACAGTTTGTTTGTCCTTCTCCACTTTAAGCCCATCTGGAAGAACACCAAACACAGCTGTTAGTGGATTAGGAGGGATTGTGACACCAAGGCTGTCTGAAAGGCACTTAAAAATTTTTGTCCAGAATGATGTTTTTGGTGCAGGCCCAAAACATGTGACCCAGTGAGGCTGATGATGTGTGAACCTTGATCAGTCACCCAAACATGTTTATTCATAACTAGATCATAAAATCTAAGCACAGATGCAAGGTGTTACTGCGATTCTCTCCATATTTTATTATTTACTACCAGGTTTTGCTTTTTCGGGGGTGGAACATAACCCTGGTAAGCACTCTGCTTTTATTCTACTGTGGTGCAGTAGCAAGTAATTGCCATGTAATTTACCTTATTGTAATCTTCAGTCCTCATGTTTTTGATTATCTCCATATTAATAGCAGACAAAATCCCTAGTATTTCTCTGACTAGATCCGGCCTCTTCATATCTGTGATCACCTTACATTTCTGAGAGATGACAATACAATATGGCAGCACACTTACAACCCAACTATGGCTGACTCTATATTAGTTGCTGTGCTTTGTCTGTCAAAGCATTTCTTGCAGTCATGTGGAATGGTCTATTATCTTGACAGCAAAACTGCACGCACTTGTCTTTAAAACTTTGCTTGTACAGTAGCCTTACTAGTGTGAGGAAATACCTTGACACCAATGTTTGCCTCCTTTAGGTCAAAACAACATTGCAACCTTTTTCCAGTGTATGACTAGTGAGCTTTTTATCTGTTGTTTCGTCTAGGTCATAATGTTTGTCATAACTATTCAAGATGATTTTTCAAGGCTCCTTTTAGCTTGTATAGTTTTAACTTTTATTTGCAACCAACCACAATACTGTAGTAATGTCCCTCCTGATTTCCACCAACTGCAGGTCCACAGCTTGTTTCTAATATCTCCCCTTTTGGGTTGCCCAATGTAAATGTCTGTACCAAAAAATACAACTCAAACATTGCAGCAATGTTTCCATAATGAAGCTATTCCTGACCCATTTAAAATTCTGAATTTGTTCTCTCACTGTGAGTTTTAATTTTATTTCATCCATTGAGTTAAACAGAATTTAATTCCTGGTATTAGTTCTTTATTTATGTTTTGTTTGTTATCCTTTCATGGTCTGCTTGAATTACTTTATACAAATTGTCTAGTAATTTACTAGGGGGCTCCGCCCCCTGCTCGCTTCGCTCGCCAACCCCTGGTCTTGGGTAACCCGAAATAGATTTGAAAGAGATTATTGTCGGCATAACCCGAAATACATTGATGAATGTATGCGATATGTGCCTGCATTGCTTGTGGCATTTCAGACGCGCGCTGTAGGCACCTGCGTTCATTGATTATATCCAGGCGGGCTCGTGTTTGTATCTCGGTCAGTTGTGGTCTTTCGTTTTGAACCCGTGCCTGCTTTGCTTCCGCAGTTTCTGACGCGCGTTGTAGACGTCTATGTACATTGTATTTGTTCATGCGGAGCTGTTTGGTTTTGGAGCCGAGACAGTTTTGCTTCCGCGGTTTCAGACGCGCGTTGCAGGCGCCTTCGTCTATTGTTTTTATCCATGCGGGCTCGCTTTTGTAGCTCTGTTAGTTGAGCTGGATCGTTTTGGATCCGTGACCGTGACTCCATTAGTTATCCGTTGTCTACCGTTAGTAATATGGATAATTGCATTTACTGTTAATACGGAGTGTTTTCTGTGGTTGTACTGTTAATAATGCATCACTGTAATGTGATTCACATATGCTATATGGTTTGGACGTGTGAGGATGCCGAACGTTTAATACGGAGAGTTCGTGGCGCGTTGTTGCTTCATGTCCTATTCAGAAGCGCGTTTTGGACGCCTGTGCCTTTCATACTTTCCCGCGCCTTCCGTACTGAGCTCGTTCGTTTTGGAGCCTTGCCCGCGGCATTTCAGACGTGCGTTGTAGGCGCCTGCGTTCATTGATTTTATCCAGGCGGGCTCGTGTTTGTATATCCGTCGGTCGAGGTCATTCATTTTGAACCCGTGCCTGCTTTGCTTCCGCAGTGTCAGACGCGCATTGTAGGCGCCTGCGTTCATTGATCTTATCCAGGCGGGCTCGTGTTTGTATCGTTGAGCTGTATTGTGTTTGAATTTGGTGTAAAGCGTTCAGCGGTTTGTACAATCCCAAGCAGCACATTATTCCTAACTTCACTCCGCAGTAGTGCCACTCACAATATGGCGGTTTTTAAATTGTTCTACAGTATTAGCCTGGTGAATTTCTGCTGGTAAATTATTCCACATTTTAGGTGCATAACAGAAAAAAAGCTGCCTCAGCACTTCTTTTCAGGTTGGCACTTGAAGTTATAAGCAGACCTTCATTTGAATTTATGAGGTAACGACTTGGAGTGTAAGGGGACAGACATTCCAAAATGTAGGACGGAGTTATGTTATTTAAGGCTTTGTAAACCTTTAGTAGTATTTTAAAGTCCATTCTAAATGACACGGGTAACTAATGTAACAACACTAAAACTGTTGAAATGTGCTCAGATTTTCTTTTTCTGGTTAAGATTCTTGCTCCTGCATTCTCCATTAACTGTAAACGATTGATGTCTTTCTTAGGTAGTCATGTAAGGAGTGCATTACAGTAATCTAGTCGGCTAAAAACAAAAGCATGAATTAATTTTTCAGAGTCTTTTCAAAGTTAAGAGGTTTAACTTTAGCTATATTCTTTAAGTGAAAAAATGCAGTCCTAATAATCTGACTAATACAGTGCATCTGGAAAGTATTCACAGCGCATCACTTTTTCCACATTTTGTTATGTTACAGCCTTATTCCAAAATAGATTAAATTCATTTTTTTCCTCAGAATTCTACACACAAAACCCCATAATGATAACGTGAAAAAAGTTTACTTGAGGTTTTTGCAAATTTATTAAAAATAAAAAAACTGGAAAAGCACATGTACATAAGTATTCACAGCCTTTGCCATGAAGCTCAAAATTGAGCTCAGGTGCATCCTGTTTCCCCTGATCATCCTTGAGATGTTTCTGCAGCTTAATTGGGAGTCCACCTGTGGTAAATTCAGTTGATTGGACATGATTTGGAAAGGCATACACCTGTGTATATAAGGTCCCACAGTTAACAGTTCATGTCAGAGTACAAACCAAGCATGAAGTCAAAGGAATTGTCTGTAGACCTCCGAGACAGGATTGTCTTCAGGCACAAATCTGGGAAAGGTTACAGAAAAATTTCTGCTACTATGAAGGTCCCAATGAGCACAGTGGCCTCCATCATCCATAAGTGGAAGAAGTTCGAAACCACCAGGACTCATCCTAAAGCTGGCCAGCCATCTAAGCTGAACGATCAGGGGAGAAGGGTCTTAGTCAGGGAGGTGACCAAGAACCCGATGGTCACTCTGTCAGAGCTCCAGAGGTCCTCTGTGGAGAGAGGAGAACCTTCCAGAAGGATGACCATCTCTGCAGCAATCCACCAATCAGGCTTGTATGGTAGAGTGGCCAGACGGAAGCCACTCCTTAGTAAAAGGCACATGGCAGCCCCCCTGGGGTTTGCTAAAAGGCACCTGAAGGAGACTCAGACCATGAGAGAAAATTCTCTGGTCTGATGAGACAAAGATTGAACTCTTTGGTGTGAATGCAAGGCGTCACGTTTGGAGGAAACCAGGCACCGCTCATCACCAGGCCAGTACCATCCCTACAGTGAAGCATGGTGGTGGCAGCATCATGCTGTGGGATGTTTTTCAGCGGCAGGGACTGGGAGACTAGTCAGGATAAAGGGAAAGATGACTGCAGCAATGTACAGAGACATCCTGGATGAAAACCTGCTCCAGAGTGCTCTTGACCTCAGACTGGGGCGACAGTTCATCTTTCAGCAGGACAACGACCCTAAGCACACAGCCAAGATATCAAAGGAGTGGCTTCAGGACAACTCTGTGAATGTGTTTGAGTGGCTAAGCCAGAGCCGAAACTTGAATCCGATTGAACATCTCTGGAGAGATCTTAAAATGGCTGTGCACCGACGCTTCCCATCCAACCTGATGGAGCTTGAGAGGTGCTGCAAAGAGGAATGGGCGAAACTGGCCAAGGATAGGTGTGCCAAGTTTGTGGCATCATATTCAAAAAGACTTGAGACTGTAATTGCTGCCAAAGGTGCATCGACAAAGTATTGAGCAAAGGCTGTGAATACTTATGTACATGTGATTTCTCAGTTTTTTTTATTTTTAATAAATTTACAAAAACCTCAAGTAAACTTTTTTCACATTGTCATTATGGGGTGTTGTATGTAGAATTCTGAGGAAAAAATGAATTTAATCCATTTTGGAACAAGGCTGTAACATAACAAAATGTGGAAAAAGTGATGCGCTGTGAATACTTTCCAGATGCACTGTATGTGATTTAAAATTTAGGTTGGAGTCAATAGTTATCCCTAAATTCTTTACTTCAGACTTGACTTTATACTAAGGGATCAAGTTTATTTTTAATATCCTCACTTTGTCCAATTTTGCCAATAACTAAGTTTTCTGTTTTCTCCTTATGTAGGTTGAGAAAGCTACTGCTTATCCATTAGGAAATACAAGTAGGACACAGGATCAAAGAGTCGAGTGTCAGGGTCATCAGGCACTATTGATAAATACAGCTGTGTGCCATCTGCATAGCTGTGGTAGCTCACCTTGTGCCTTGACATAATGGAAGCATGTAGATCAAAAAGAGCAGTGGATCCAGAATAGATCCTTGTGGTACACCATATAAAATATTATGGGTCTCCAAACTATAATCACCACAACTAAAGAATTTTCTATCTGTTAAGTAAAACTGAAACCAGTTTAAGATTTATAGAGGCCAACCCACTTACTAAGGTGATTTATAAGAATACGGTGATCAATGATGTCAAATGTTGCACTCAAACCAAAGAGTTTTTCCCATTGTTTGTGATAAGATCCCCTACTCTGGTTTAAATGCAACCCCAGACCATGATAAAGCTGCCATTATGCTTCATGGAAGACTCCAGACAGGCATTGGCATGCTTCTCACAACACTACTTTTGACATACTATTCTTTGTGAACCAACCATTTTCTATTTGGAACCATTCCACCATAAGAATTTTTAACACTGGTTGTTGCTCTATGCTTTTTTTTGTGTAGTAAAGTCCCTTCTGATTTTTTGCATTTCATTACATAGGTCTACAAAAAAAATTTTTTTCAGGTTCCAAGGTTTTTTTGAATGGATTTAGGGTATTTTGAGGGTGCTAAATTCAAAAATCCCATTACTTTTGCTGAATTGGGTTCTAGTTTTTGAGATAATTGACATCCATGAAAATAATGTATTCCCCCAATGCGACTTGTGTGTGATATCAAATGCAATAGCTTTTGGTCTGTCTTTTGACTCTTTAACAGTGTCTTAGGTAATGAAATATCCCATATACTTATTTTGTATTTCATATTTGTAGGCCTACAATGCTATAAAAGTGAGTTTTTGAAGCCAGAATTCAACTGTGAATTTGCAGAGGAAAGAAGTCGGCTACAGTATAAGTTTGTCAGCCCAGTCTTGGTTTATACCCAAAAAGTTCTGTCTTAAGTATATAAATGCATGTAAAAATTATGCCTTCCTCAAGAAGAGCCTGTATCAACAATCCTGATGTATTTTGCTACATCTGTGGAGAGTACATGGTTGAAAAACAAAGAAGAAATATCACATACTTTGTGCATCGAGTATACCTGGCTTATTTTGGAGTACAGCTTGGAGACCAGGATAAGTCTTGGGCTCCACATATGGTTTGCAAAACATGTGTGGAGCACCTACGACAGTGGACAAAAGTTGAAAGAAAAAGTTAAAACTTTGGTGTGCCAATGGTGTAGAGAGAACCGAAAAAACCACCATGACGATTGTTATTTTTGTGTTGTAAAGATTAATGGCTGTAATCGTTACAAGAAAGCTAGGTAGATTTGGAATCAGCAAGACGACCTATTCCACATGGCAATGACGTTCCCATACCAATGTTTACCAGACTACCAAACCAGCCACTGTCAGACTCTAAAGAGAGGTAGGGATTGGAGTGTATAGCAGGTAGTAGCAGTGGAAGTGAATTTGAGGGAAGCTCTTTGACGCCTCAACCATTAAACCAAAAAGAACTCAGTGACCTGATTCGAGACTTACATCTGTCCAAGCAAGCATTTGAACTTTTAGCGTCCAGACTTAATGAACGAAATCTTATAAAGGCGGAAGTTAAAATTACAGCCTATCGGACAAGAGAATAGAGGCTTTTCCCACATTTCAACCAAGAGGAAGAACTTTTGTATACTGCAATGATATCCCAGGAATTGTACTTCAAATGGGACTAACAGAATATCGACCAGAAGACTGGCGGCTTTTTATAAACGACTCCATTAGAAGCTTGAAATGTGTTCTCTTGCACAGTGGTAACCATTATGCGTCTTTTCCCATTGCTCACTCAACAAAACTTAAAGAAGAATATGAAAATGTAAAAATCGTATTACAGAAAATCTGTTATCATGAACATCAGTGGTCGATTTGTGTTGATCTGAAGATGGTGAACTTCTTTCTTGGACAGCAATCTGGATACACAAAATACCCATGCTTCATGTGCCTCTGGGATAGCAGCGCAAAGCAAAATCATTGGACAAAAGTGTCATGGCCTACAAGGGAGGAAATGATTGTTGGTACTGTGAATATCATCAACAAGCCGCTGGTGGACAAGAACAAAATCATTCTCCCACCGCTTCATATTAAGCTATGATTGATGAAGCAATTTGTTATGGCTTTGGACAAAACGGGTAATTGCTTCAAGTAGATCATTCCCTGGATTGAGCATGGAAAAACTAAAAGCTGGATTCTTTGATGGTCCTCAGATTCGTAAACTCATGAACGATTCCAATTTTACCAAATGCATGAATGACACTGAGGCTTCGGCCTGGAAGAGTTTTCTCTCTGTTGTGAAGAACTACTTGGGTAATCACAGAGCAAACAATTATGAAAAACTGGTGCAAGATATGCTTGCTGACTTCAGAAATTTGGGAGTTAATATGAGCCTAAAGATGCACTATCTCCATAGCCATTTAAACAGATTTCCAGATAACCTTGGAGACTTCAGCGCGGAACAAGGCGAGAGGTTCCACCAGGGTATGAAGGTGATGGAGGAGAGATATCAAGGCAGATGGGAAATACACATGATGGCAGACTACTGTTGGAGTCTCCAACGTTAATGTCCTGATGACACACATAAAAGGAAATCGCATAAACAGTGTTTTTTGAAGCATTGACATTAATAACAATTAATAACTAATTAATATTGTATTAATCAAATCATACATAACTTTTTTCCTGTCACTTAGATATTTTTAATTTCTTTTTTTGTATGATGTTAGACTGTTTACTTACTAGTTGTAACTAAAACAAAAATATTCTTGCAATTCTGAATGCTTTTCAAACGTTGCGTTAATTAATTATTAAATATCTCAGAACCTAGAGCCAATCTGGCAAAACCAAAGTCATATTCTTAATCAGCACCATAAACTTAATATAAAACCTTTCAGATTTTGTTGGCACCAAAATCACTGTATACTAGTGTAATCGTTTTGTAGATGCAACATGCCCAAATGTACAAGACCATTTCTTTCAAAAATCCCTAGCATATTAAAGTGTGTGCATAGCTGCTAGATGTACTCTGCTTGATGCTGATCAATCTTTTCACTTTTGTTTTTTTTTTTTGTCTTCAGCTTTCCCAGATAGTCAGCTTCTTTATGGTGGCTTGAACACCACATTTTGAAAATGTGGTTTGGTGTGCTATTGCTTGCTTGACTGTAGCTTTGGTGATACTAAACTGTTGTTTACTATATGTTTGTTCAAGCATGTTAGCTTACTCATTTCCAATCACTTCAGCATTTGCGGTTACAAACCAGTATACTTATTTTTTAAATTCCATCACTATTACACCGAGTTTAGCTAATCCTCTCTTCATCAATTTGAAGAAGGTTTGTTGCAAATGACATTTATTTAAATCCATGGAATGGCAGGGGTGTCTTGAGGAAACATGAGAACCAAATGTATTTAAACATCTCATAAGATTTTAATAAGTTCTCAGAGAATAAATTCTTTTTAGTTTCTGTTATATCAGTGTTTTATTTTATTGATTCTAATATTGTATAATAATCATTCACAAGTAAATAAACACTTACTGCCCAGACTGCTAAATTCAAAAATAATTTTATTGCTGAAGACTTTTGCACAGTACTGCTGATGTATTTCTACATCAAAATATGAATATTCTCTCTTTAAGCAATATTCATATTTATTCTTTAGTAATGTTGCCCTTCTGACTATATTAGGGATATTCTGAAATATTAATTGATAGAAGAATCAATTGGTAACATCCATTTTTTTTAGTTGTGAATTGAAAGTTTAACTACATGTCTTTAATACGGTGCTGACTATGCACTTGCCACCTGCTTCATTTTGCATTTTTGCTTCGCATTGTTGAAGCAGGAGCTCTTCCCATGAAGGTTTATGTCATCCTAATCTACCTGCAGTGTTCTTTAGATCATTTTTCTTTATAGTTACTGCCATTGCTTCTCTTGTTCTGAAAAACTGTAAATCTTTTTGCTGCATTTATAAAATAAAAGATGTTAGTGTGTTACAATCTTTGTTTCTTGCATATATTTTATATTTAATAATTGCACATGGCTTTGTGTTGCTGATTAACCATAGACTGAAGAAGTGATTATCATTATTACGTCTATCCCATTTTGATCTGTACTACTATTAGCTTAATTGGCCTAGGTCTTAGTCAAGCACACAAAGTGGCGGGGTCAGTGAAAATAATTTAAGGCAGATTGTAACTAATAATGGCGAGTTTACCTCTAATCGCACTTTCTGATAAAAGTGATAAAACTGAATCCTGTTTTGGTTATATCAAACTATTCTGGGCCTGGAAATGTCTGCTGAGAAATATGAATTTGTACATCAGTTCATCTAGATGTTGTATTGCCTAATTATAACGCACCAGTAACGGCGCACTGCACAATAACATGCAGTGAATACACTTGACCTGAGCATTCATAGTTTCATACTCTTTCTTTGTACATTTAGCATTCATTTGCTCGAGGTTGATGCGCTTGCTGCTTCTTGAGCAGCTGTTCTTTTCTCCACCCTAGCGGCCTGTTTGTTCTCTTCTTTCGTCAGCATCTTTTCACATTAAAACTGATTAAGTCAGTGTTTGTGTTGCAATTACTTATGTAGTAAGTATGCTTTCCTTAATTTTTCACTTAAGCTGGCACTTGAGTCTTCAATCTGACTCAAGATTGATTTTTAAGATAAGAATGGGGAAGTGACGGCGAAGGTGGTAGAGATGAGAACGGTGCCCTTACGCATGTGCCGCACAGATGCCATGCTGGCTAATGCCGAGAGTTGATTGTACATTAAAATAAAATAAAAATAAAAAGAGGAATAACCTTGGAGGTCAATCATCACCCAGAAAGCGGATAGTAGACGTCACATAGTATATTTGTACCAAATTTCAAGTCAGTAGTCAAACGGTTTGCAAGCTACAGGTGATTTAAAATCCTGGACAGACAAACCGGACAGCCACAGTAGCGTCAAAGTGAACTTTATTGTCATCTCAACCATATACAAGTATACTGATAGATGAAATTGCGAAGCTCAGGGTCCACAGTGTAACAACATGAAGTGCAAATAATAAATTAAAATTAGAATTAAAATTTAAATTTAAAATTAAAACGCAAACAAGACAAGACATTGTGCAAAGACAAGACAAAGTAGTAGCAGCAATATTGACGTGTAGTTAGCAATATGAACATTGATGCAATGTATGGTATTTGCAGTCTAGATACATAAATATAGCCAATAGATATGCAATATAGTAAATAATAGATATAGTTAATAGAGTAATTATCAGTGTATGATAATAGTTGTTTTAAGACGTGTAAACAATGACAGGTCAGAATGTTTCACAGCAGAAGGATATCAAGAGTGTCAAAATACTTAAAGGTCATTATGAGATTTTTAGTTCTTTTCTACATGCACACTAGTCTTTGCAGGAAAGTGGCTTGCATGTATGAAAGTTCTGTTTTTAGAGGTGGTTGAGGCAGTGTGGACGATCCCAGGTGGCAGCATGGCGTTAAGGAGTCTGACAGCTTGGGGGTAAAAACTGTTCTGCAGCCTGGCAGATATGCAGTATCTTCTCTTGGATGGCAGAAGTGTGAAAAGGCCATGTGAGTGGTCTAAGGGGTCCTGCATAATGCTGCAGGCCTTGCGGACACTGCGTTTGTAAAATATGTCCTGTAGTAAAGGTAGAGGCACCCCAATAATGTTCTCTGCTGTCTTCACTATCCTTTGCAGGCGTTTGCAGTCGGATATGTTGCAGTTGCCATACGAGACATAGTCTCTGCTGGGCTTTCTTGATTAGTGATGAGCTGTTATGCATCCACATAAATTCCTCAGTTATGTGCACACCAGTACTCCTAACAATCTCCACATCTAAACCGTTGATGCTGAGTGGAATGTGGGTAGGATGTGATTTTCTGAAGTCCAAGATTATCTCTTTTGTCTTGTTGACATTGAGAGATTGTTGCCTTCACACCATGCAGACAGCCGTTCCACCTCCTCTCTGTATGCTGTTTCATCATCCCTGCTTATCAGTCCCAGCACCGTTGTATCACCCGCAAACTTGACGATGTGGTTGGTGTTGTGCGTGGCTGTGCAGTCCGTGAGTCAGCAGTGTGAAGAGCAGTGGGACTAAGCACACAACCCTGCAGCGCTTCAGTGGTCAGTGTGATGTTGCTGGAAGTGTTGCAGCCCATCCGAACTGACTGAGGCCTCTCTGTCAAGAAGTCCAGGATCCAATTGCAGAGGGTGGTGTTCAGGCCCAACCTGCTCAGTTTTACAACCAGCTTTTGAGGGATGATTGTGTTGAAGGCAAGGCTAAAGTCTATGAATAGCATCCTGACGTATGTGTCTTTTTTTTTTATCCAGATGTGTCAGGGAGTGGTGAAGGGCAGAGCATATGGCATCCTCAGTTGACCTGTTTGAGAGGTATGCAAACTGAAGAGGATCAAGGGAGGCAGGGAGATTAGTCTTTATGTGTGACATGACTAACCTTTCGAAGCACTTCATGATGATTGGCGTGAGTGCAACTGGTCGGTAGTCATTCAAGCATGTCACTGATGACTTCTTCTGCACTGGTATGATGGTGGTCGACTTGAAGCATGCTGGGACTGATGACTGGCTCAGCGAAGTGTTGAAGATGTCAGTGAGGACACCAGCTAGTTGACTGGCACATTCTTTGAGCACACGACCAGGTATGTTGTCAGGTCCTGCAGCCTTGCGTGAATCGACTCTGGATAGAGTCCTCTTCACGTCAGTTATGGAGAGACAGAGTACCTGGTCAGTGGAGGGAGGAGTTGCTTTTCTTGCAGGCTCTTTGTTCTGTGCCTCAAACCATGCGAAGAAGTTGTTCAGCTCATCCGGTAGGGAGGCATCACTATCGCTGCTGTGTGGGCTGGGCTTGTAATTTGTAATTGTCTGAACGCCCTGCCACATATGACGTGTGTCTCTGGTGCTGCTGAAGTGTTTGTTAATCCTCTGCGTGTATGCCCACTTAGCTTTCCTTATAGTGCGAGACAGGTTGCCTCTGGCCACCCTGAGGGCAGCCTTGTCTCCAGATCTGAGGCTGCATTTCTGATCTTGAGCAGCTTGTGCACTTCACTTGTCATCCAGGGCTTTTGGTTGGCTCTTGTGGTAACATCCTTGGTAACAGTAACATCCTGTATGCATTTGGAGATATACCCATTCACAGAATCTGTGTAATCCTCCAGACTCATGGAGGCACCATCCATAGCAGCCTCCCTGAAAATGTCCCAGTCTGTCAATTCAAAACAGTCTTGGAGAGCTGAAACAGCACCAACCTGCCACATTCTGATGTTCTTGCGGGCTGGTTTAGTGCGCTTTAGCAGGGACTTGTATGCAGGAACCATAAACACGCTGATATGGTCTGAGTAGCTGAGATGGGGGCAGGGTACGGCCTTGTAGGCGTCAGGAGCGCTCATGTAAACATTGTCCAGATAGCTTCCCCTCTAGTAGCAAAGATAACATTCTGGAAGAATTTTGGGAGAACTGACTTCAAGTTGGCATGATTTTGAAGTCTCCAGCAATAATGAAAAATGCCTTGGGGTACGTCGTTTGCAGTTTGCTGATGATCTCGTAGAGTTCCGCTAACGCCTGGTTAGCATTTGTGCTAGGTGGGAGGTAGACAGCAACCACCAGCGCGCAGTTGTATTCCCTCGGCAGGTAGAAAGGCTGGCACCTTACCGATAAAACCTCTATCAGCAGGGGACAGTGTCGCACAACTGAGGCAGTGTTCGTACACAACTCACTGTTCACATAAACACACAGTCCCCCCCGCGGGTCTTACCGGACAAAGATGCATCTCTGTCCGCTCGGAAAATGGTCAGTCCGTCTAGGTTTAGGTTAGGTTTAGGTTTATTTGTCATATATAGGTTAACACAGGGTCAACATACAATGAAATGTGTATGATGAGAAAAACAAGTCACTCAGCCTAGATCCAATAAAGCTTAAAAAAAAGATTACAAGTTAAAAATAGACAAGTCATAAAATAAAATGTGTATGTTTTAAAAGAAGTTATAGAGCAATATGAGTTGAATGAGCAGCAAGTACAAATGACAGTTATTGCACAGATAATGTTTTATAAGTGCAGATGCGTGTTCCAGTCAGTATTCTGAGTGTGTGCAGGTACAGTTTGTGTGTGAGTAGTGCAATGTAGATGTAGTGCAATGTAGATGTAATGTAAGTGTGTGTAAGTGTTCAGGTGTTGCTGTTGAGGAGTCGAATGGCCTGGTGGTAAAAGCTGTTCTTAAGTCTTGTAGTCCGAGCAGCCAGACTCCTGTATCGTCTGCCAGACGGTAACAAGGAGAACAGCTGGCGTGCTGGATGGCTGTGGTCCTTTATGATGCTGTTTGTCTTACGCAAGCACCGATGGAGGTAAATGTCTTCAATGGCAGGAAGACTCTTGCCCGTGATGTGCTCTGCTGCCTTCACCACTCTCTGTAGTGATTTCCGGCTGCTGGCAGAGCAGCTCCCATACCAGACGGTAATGCAGCCCGTTAGCAGACTCTCGACCACACTCCTGTAAAAGTTTGAGGTGATGTTGGCATTCATGCCAAACTTCCTCAGCCTCCTCAGGAAGTAGAGCCGCTGGCGAGCTTTCTTGACCACAGTGTCTATGTGAAGGGTCCACGAGAGATCCTTGGTGATGTTTACTCCGAGGAACTTGAAGCTGTTAACCCTTTCAACTTCTATGCCGCTGATGTAGATGGCCTGGTGTTCTCTGCCTTGTTGTTTTCGATAGTCCACAATCATCTCCTTGGTTTTGCTGACGTTAAGAGACAAGTTGTTATCTAGGCACCAATTACTCAATGCCAGAACCTCCTGTCTGTAGGCCGTCTAATCGTTGTCAGTGATAAGGCCTATGATGGTTGTGTCGTCTGCAAACTTGATGATGGTGTTTGTGCTGTGTTTTGCAACACAGTCATGGGTGAACAAGGAATACAAGAGGGGGCTAAGCACACAGCCCTGCGGCGCTCCTGTGTTTAAAATGAGTGATGAGGATGTGTGTTTGCCGACTCTCACCACCTGGGGCCTGTTTGTGAGGAAAGAGAAAATCCATCTGCAGATGGTCGTCCCCAACCCAAGGTCGTCAAGCTTCAAGACGAGTTTTGAGGGGATGATGGTGTTGAATGCCGAGCTGTAATCTATGAACAGCATTCTTACATATGTATTTCCTCTTTCCAGGTGGGTGAGGGCAGTGTTTATTGTTAGCGCAACGGCATCCTCTGTCGATCTGTTTGCTCTGTAAGCAAATTGGAGAGGATCCAGCGTGTCAGGGAGGGAGGAGCAGATGTAACCTTTGACTAGTTGCTCGAAACACTTCATAATGACCGATGTCAGTGCAACCGGGCGATAGTCATTCAGACAGGAGACCACCGGTTTCTTTGGGACAGGAATGATGGTGGATGCCTTGAAGGAAGTGGGGACCACTGACTGCCTCAGGGAGAGATTGAAAATGTTGGTGAACACACCTGCTAGCTGGTCAGCACACGCCCTGAGGGCACGGCCTGGGATGCCATCTGGTCCCGGAGCTTTGCGAGGATTGACCTTTTTGAAGGACCTTCTCACATCAGACGTTTCAAGGATCAGAGTGACAGACTCACTGCCCCCTTGAGGATATAGCACCTGTTCTTTGTTGGCTGCATCAAAACGAGCATAGAAGGTGTTGAGCTCGTCTGCAAGACATGCAGTGGGCTGAACACTGACTGTGTTTTTCTTTTTATAGTCAGTGATGCAGTACAGTCACAGTCCATTCCACAGGCGCTTGGTGTCAGAGCTGTGGTAGCTTGACTCCACCTTGTCCCTGTAGTCCCGTTTGGCCTTCTTGATGGACCTCCGGAGGTCATATCTGGCTGCTTTGTATGCATCAGAGTCCCCTGAGCCAAAGGCAGAGGTCCGCGCCTTGAGCTTAGCCCGGATCTCCCTATTTACCCAGGGTTTCTGGTTAGGATATATGCAAACGGTGGTTTTAGTGACAACATCGTCAATGCACTTGAAGCAATTAACTAATGGATAACCACACCTCCTTTATTAATATAACTTAAATGTTGCTTTTATAAATTTTTATTTATATAGCTTATTTTATTATAGTTACTGCAAGTCACTCATACTTGTTTTACATCTGCTGTTGAGGTTGTGTATATAGTCATTTATTTTAGTGTGAAGCGCTTGTAATAGCATGTGGTGGTGGGATTCCTTGTTCTTGGTGTAATTAGATATAAACTGAAAGTAGAATTTTGCAATGCATACACCAATAAGGTGTGCTATGCAGCTTTTCACTCCTATGTTTTTAGGTTCATAAAATGTGTAAGCAGCACATGCATTTATTTTCATAACCAGACCAAGGTTTTACAGCTATAATGTAGCAAGAATGTTGTTACCACAGAAACCTCTGAATGCCATTAGTTAAAGAGAAAACAATTTATACTTTTACCTTTTGATGACTACTATCATTAACTGAGGAAATTTTGTATGCCTGTATGTGTCACGTACATGTCATCTTCATTAGACTTAAGAATCAGAGATAATTTTATACTATTTACAGTAGAGGCTTATTTGCAGGTTGTTTTTTTTTTAAATCTAGTACTATGTCCATTTAGATGATGATTTAAAAAGTTAAGATTCTAGAGGTTTTTATTCCTCTTACAGATTTAACACAAATCTCAGTTTTATTGGAACATTAAGTTATCTGGATGTCAGTTTTTCTTTTTCTAATGTCTTGATTGCAGAAGACATCTGTACAATTCTAATCAGATGGCTTAAATAATGAATATTCTCTGAATCTGATTCATTGTACATTTGATAAATGTGCTCCATGCAAATGATTATTGAAGTTTTATTTCATAAAATATATAATTAAAAATTCTTATTCATTGGATGTCTTCGCAGTTCATACAGTGTGTTTTACTTTATATTCATTATACTTTTTTCAACAGTGGGAGCCGAATTAGCTGAAGCTGGCCGTGGGGATGTCATCGAGTAAAGGACTGGGTGGGGCCAGGCGGCGCAGGACTCGCTGCCGGAAATGTGATGCCTGTATGCGCACTGAGTGTGGAGAGTGCCACTTCTGCAAAGACATGAAGAAATTTGGTGGACCTGGGCGCATGAAGCAATCCTGCTTAAAGAGACAGTGCACTGCAGTAAGTGATTTTGCTACTCTGTGTCACAGTTGACTAAACACATGGACGTTTCATGAAACCTAACTATGAATTTACACTTATTCTCACCAAATAATTTGACTTCTGTATTGCACTGTTGTGTGAGTGTGTGTGTGAATATATATGTATGTGTGTATACTGTATATGTATATATTAGTGTTTTCCAGATTTTTTTCTTCTTCAGTGCAAAAGGTCTTCTGAATTTCTGCTTGATGCCCCAGCGTAATAGGCCTTTGCATTTACGTACAATATGTAACTGCACTTTGGAGGGGTATTGGAAAATAAGTTTACATGTACAGTTATTTTTTAATGAAACATTTTCTTCTTTTTTTTTTTTATTTATTTATTAATTTTTATTAATGATTCCATACAAATAGATCAATTTATAACCAAACAAAATTGAAGACAAATCAAACCCCACCCCTGAGAAGGAGAGCTTAGCCAAAGGAGAATTACTTAGGGCTTTTTAATAAGGCAACAATAAACAAAAGAAAGGGAGAAATAAATATATAGGTAAATAAGAAATGGAGAAGGGAATTAAATGCGGTAATAGTTAATTCTCTTATTTTAAAATAATATTGATTAGGTCCTGCCAGGTTTTGAAAAAACTTTGTACAGATCCTCTAACTGAGAATTTGATTTTTTCCAATTTCAAATAATATAAAACTTCGGTTTCCCACTGACTTATCAGAGGAGAGTTAGGATTCTTCCAATTTAACAGAATAAGTCTGCGTGCCAAAAGTGTAGTGAATGCAGTCACCGTTTGCTTGTCCTTCTGCACTTCAAGTCCATCTGGAAGAGCACCGAACACAGCTGTTAATGGGTTAGGAGGAATTGTGATACCAAAGCTGTCTGAGAGGCGCTTAAAAATTTTGGTCCAAAATGATGTTAGTTTGGTGCAGGCCTAGAACATGTGACCCAGTGAGGCAGGAGCTTGGTTGCAGCGTTCGCAGGTTGGATCTTGCCCTGGAAACATTTTGGACAGTTTTAAGCAAGACAGATGAGCTCGATATACAATTTTTAGTTGAATAATACTATGCTTTGCGCATATGGAGCTCGAGTGAATTCTCTGCTTTGCTACCTTCCACTCCTTTTCTGATACATTGATTAAGAAATCTTCTTCCTCTTGGATCTTTGAAAGGTAGGGACTCTAATAGGATTTTATATAATGCGGAAATGGTGTTTAATTCCTCGAAATTGAGCAGTATTTTTTCCAGCATTGTGGAGGGTACGAGGTGGGGAAAATCGGGCAGTTTCTGTTTAACAAAATTTCTAATTTGAAAATAGTGAAAGAAATGTGTAGCTGGGAGGTTGAATTTTGAACGTAATTGTTCAAAAGATGCAAATATGTTGTCTATATAAAGATCTCTGAGCATTTTAATCCCAAAACTTTTCCAGGTATTAAAAACTGGATATGTTTGCGAGGGTTGAAAGAGGTGGTTCTCTTGCAGAGGTGCCACAGATAAAAGATTTTCCATCTTAAAATGCTTTCTAATTTGGTTCCATATTCTGAGTGAGTTAAGCACAATTGGGTCAGTAGTATATTTGCGATAACTTGCATTTATTGGAGAGCAGAGCAGGGAGTATAAAGAAGTACTACAGGATTTTACTTCTATTGCGGACCAAGCCTGTGTATGTTCATATATTTGTGTCCAGGTTTTTATGGCTTGTATGTTTGCTGCCCAGTAATAAAACTGAAAATTAGGTAAAGCCATGCCACCTTCTGCCTGAGGGCTTTGTAGAGTCTCTCTTCGGATACGTGGGTGTTTTGAGTTCCAAATGAATGAGGTTATTATTAAATCTAACTGTTTAAAAAACGATTTATTGATATACAGTGATACCTTGAGATACGAGTGCCCCAGTGTACGAGTTTTTTGAGATACAAGCCGTCACTAGGTCGATTTTTTTATCTTGAGTTACGAACCAAAATTTGAAATACGAGCCATCAAAGTGCTTGTCCACGCACATTCCGAGGAACTGACGACAGAGGACTTGACGGAACTACATACGCAGCAACATACGGAGGTTCTGCAGGAGATCGGTATCGCGGATGAGGTTATCTCTTAAAGTGAGATAAAGGAAGTGTTTGCAATGTGGGAAAAAGTTTCAAACTTTAAAGAAAAGAAACAATCTGAAAAAATTACAACTAATCATACAGTGGCACTATTTAATGACACTTGCCTAACGCCTGACTTTATTGAAAAGAAACTGAACGTGCAGCCGCGCTATTTAATGACACTTGCCTAACGCCTGACTTTATTGAAAAGAAACTGAACGTGCAGCTGCGCTATTTAATGACACTTGCCTAACGGCCGACTTTACTGAAAAGAAACTGAACGTGCAGCCGTGCTGTTTAATAACACTTGCCTAATGCCTGACTTTATTGAAAAGAAACTGAATGTGCAGCCGCGCTATTTAATGTCACTTGCCTAACGCCTGACTTTACTGAAAAGAAACTGAACTTGCAGCCGCACTATTTAATGACACTTGCCTAACTTATTTCAGAAACATTCTAAATGGGAGGACTAAACAAAGCTCCTTGGACAGGTTTCTATTGAAACACCCTGCGAATGAAAGTGATGAAAGCGTGGCAAAAAAGAAAAAAACTAGTGAAGAAGAAAATTAAGTTAAGCAAAAGTGAAGTGAAAGAAAAAACATTACAATACGCTAATCGGCTTTGCCAACGTCTGTTTATTTCTTTATATTCTCTTTTATGTATTAGGTGTAATTTTGTTTGTATACAATATTTGTTCATTATAAATACATTTTTCTTATGTTGAAAACATTTAACAAAAAATTGGGGTGGTTTTTTGGGGGCTGGCACGAATTAATCTCATTTCAATTAATTTCAATGGGGAAAATTAATTTGAGATACAAGCATTTTGACTTACGAGCTCGGTCATGGAACGAATTAAACTCGTATCTCAAGGTATCACTGTATATTGGAATGTTTTGAAATAAAAAAAAGTTTAGGAAGGATATTCATCTTAACAATGTTAATTCTTCCGGCTAGAGTGAGATGAAGGGTTGACCATCTATGCAAGTCTTGCTTAATTTTTTCCATACAGACAGCAAAATTTTGTTGATAAAGAGCTTTATGTTTACTTGTGATATTTACCCCTAGGTATTTAAACTGATCTGCTATGGTAAAAGGTAGGGTGACCAATCTAATATTAAATGCTTGTAAATTCACTAGAAGGAGTATACTTTTATTCAGATTAATTCTAAGACCAGATATCTTTTGAAATTCTGTTAGTGCTGTTAAAACTGCAGGGACAGTGTTTTCTGGGTCTGATATATATAAAACCATATCATCTGCATATAGAGAAATTTTCTGTTCCAGTCCTTCTCTGACAATCCCCTTTATCTGATAAGACTTTCGGCAGTGAACCGCCAGTGGTTCAATGGCGATTGCAAACAGCAGTGGCGACAAGGGACATCCTTGTCTGGTACCACGTTCTAGCTTAAAGTAGTCTGAGCAAATGTTATTAATACAAACTGAAGCTTCTGGATTGGTATACAGTAGTTTGATCCATGCACAAATATTCGGGCCGAACCCAGATTTCTCCAATCAGTGAAAAGGTAGTTCCATTCAATCATATCAAATGCTTTTTCTGCGTCTGATTATAGTAATATCTCTGGGATGTTTGATTTTGCTGGTGAATATATAACATTAAACAAGCGTCAGAGATTGGAAGATAGGTGTCAGCCTTTAATAAATCCAGTTTGATCCTGTGATATTACAGAGGGCAGCACTTTTTCCATCCTTCTAGCTAGAATTTTTGAGAGTATCTTAACATCATTATTCAGGAGTGAAATTGGTCTGTATGATGCACATTGTAACAAGTCCTTATTTTGTTTAGGAAAGATGGTGATTAATGCTTGACGAAATGTTTGAGGTAGTATTTGGCTGTCTCTGTAAATGTTGCCAATAAGAGGGGAGCTAGCTGAGTGGAGAATTTCTTATAAAATTCTACGGGGTAACCATCAGGGCCTGCTGATTTCCCGCTTTGAAGTGACTTTATAGCATCTAGTAATTCTGTTAGCGTCAGAGGTTTAGCCAGTTCCTCAGCACTTAAAGCATCTATTTGTGGTGTCTGTAATGTATCCAGAAATGCATTAGATTGTGTGTTGTCTTCTTTGAGCTCAGTAGAATATAAGGATTTATAATAATCTCTAAATGTGTGCATTATATTTTTATGGTCAATAATTTCTTCTCCATTCGTGTTAGTGATTACTGGTATTGCATTGCGAACTTCTTATTTGTGAATTTGTTGAGCTAAAAGCTTATTAGCTTTTTCTCCGTGTTCATAGTAATGATGTCTAGACTTATAAATAAGTTGTTCAGTTTCTTTAGTTGTTAAGATGTTAAGTTCTGTTTGCAGGGCCTGCCATTTCCTGTGGAGAGCTTCACTTGGATGCCTGGCTTGTTCTTCATCTATTCTAGTAATTTCGCTTCTTAGCTCTGACACTTTCTTGGTTTCTGATTTATTTCTGTGGGAAAGATATGAAATAATCTGTCCTCTTAAGAAGGCCTTTAGAGTTTCCCAGAGTGTTCCTGCAGAAACCTCTGTGGGCGTGTTTGTCTCAAGGAAGAAGCTGATTTGTTTGGATATAAATTCTGTGCAGTTCTCGTCTGCCAATAGAAGAGGGTTAAGACGCCATCTGCGAGGTGAGTGTGAGGGGCTTAATGATTTTAGCTCCAAGACTAGAGGGGCATGGTCGGAGATAACAATTGTTGTATTTGCATGATTTAATCGTAGGCAGGAAATTATTATCTATAAAAAAATAATCAATTCTTGAGTAGCTATAATGCACTGGTGAGTAGAATGAATATGTTCTTGTGTTTGGGTTAAGAAATCTCCAGGGGTCTGATAAGTTGTGGTCATTTAAAAACTGTATAATTGTCTTTGCAGTATTAGATGTCGTCCCCCCTGTCACAGGAGTCCTATCTAAGAGTGGATTTAAAACACAATTAAAGTCCCCAGCCATTATAATTTTATGAGTGTTCACATTGGGAATGGATGCGAATAGATTTTACATGAATTCCTTATCATCGACATTGGGTGCATAAACATTTACCAAAATCATTTTACTGTTATATAAGTTGCCCATGACCATCACATATCTCCCTTCAGGGTCCGATACTACATCTGATGCTACAAATGGAACTGTTCTGTGTATGACAATTCCCACCCCTCTAGTTTTCTTTATAAAGCTAGAATGGAACATTTGGCCAGTCCAGTCTTTTTGTAGTCTGAACTGATCCTTGCTTAGTAAGTGGGTCTCTCTGTAAAAATACTATTTTAGCGTTTAAGCCTGTTAGGTGAGAGCATACTTTTTTTCTCTTTAATTCGTGATTCAGGCCTTTAACATTCCAGCTCACAAAGTTAACTGTCCCATCATGGAGACATTGACTCTGAGTTTTTAATGTCATTTTATAGTCTTAACTGGTAGTGAGGCAGTTTTAATCTTAATTTCAAAATTCCCCATGAGTTATTGCATTTTAGCCTGTTGTTTCATTGATATTTATAGTTATAGGGATTAGAAGAATAGATTAAATATAGCCTGCTCTCCTTCTCTCCCCGCTTTATCCCCCTCCCCCCCATTTTGCCTCCCCACATGAGGCTTGATCCCACTTCGTGATGTCCCGGTCCTCTGACATACAAAGAGACAGAGCACGTCCGAAACAAAACAAACCCCACCCCGCAGCGGCCTTAGAGAATTAAAACAAAGAGATATCTATTGCAGCTGAATTCTTAATACTATCTGCCGAAAATATAATCATTAACAGTCTTTAAGCTTAAAATAATCTTCAGCAATTTTAAGATATTAAGATAAAAAAAATGAACCCTGGGAATGATTTTAAAAAGTAGTCTAGGATAAACATAGTAATTCCTAATGTAATAGTATAATGTAATAGTAGAAATAGCAATAAACCAAGAGTATGTTAAACAGTCTACTTTAAGGTAGTGTTTAAAAAAAAAAAAAAAAACCCTACTTTTATTACTTCCACATTTCCACACACACATCTATAACTATAATTAAGACATAAACATATAATGTCCAAGTAAAGAAAAGGATGTATAATTATAATACCAGTCTCTTTAAAAGTGGATCCGAGAGCAGAGAGCAGATGATAGGTCCTTCCCATACCTTGATAGAGTACGGCTCCTTATTAACTTTCAAAAGAGTGTCGGTAACAGCTTCTTTAGTTCCTTTTTAGCTTCTTCCTTGCTTGAAAAAATATAATATTGATTTTGAACTTCCACTTTCAGTTTGGCGGGATACAAGAGGCTGTATTTGATATCGGCTTTCTGTAGCAACTTTTTAATGTCAAAGTAGCTGCATTTTGCAGCTGTTCATGGTGAGAAGTCGGGGAAAATACGAATAAGATTATTTTCAAATATAATCTCTTGCTTGTGTCTGAGAAGTGCCATCACATCAAGCTTACATCGTAGTCGCTCGAAGTGGTCAATAAAAGACCTAGGTTTAAAGGTACTTGATCTGTATGTGTGATAAGCAGCTGCTATCTCAATGTCTAGTTTAAAATCATCTCCAATTATTTTAGACAGTAATTCTACTGCAAATTTCACTGGTCTTGAGCTTTCTCGTTTCTCAGGTATACCCTCAATTCTTATATTATTTCTTCTGTACCCATCTTCCAGGGCCGCAAGTCTGTCTCCGAGTTTTTTGCATTCGAATTTGCAGCTGTGGCTTTTTCATCGGTGTTAGATGCCAATTGTTCCGCTGTTTCAACTTGAGCCGTGAATGCCTGCTTAACGTCATCCAGCTGATCTGTAACGTCATTAATCTGGTCGGCAAGCATTTTCAGATTGGATCTATTTTCTTCGATGTGTTCCTCTAATTTCTCCAACATGCCTTTAAAGTTCCCATCAAAATGTTTAAATACGCACGTTTCCCGGTCTTTGTTATCCTTCTTAAGCTCGTTCTTAAGCTCAATGTTCGCCTTCTTAAGCTCATTCTTGTTATCCTTCTTAAGCTCATTTATGGCCGTAGCCATGGCAGAGGCCAGTGTAGCGATCATCTCTTTCATTTCAGTTTTCAGTTCGGACAGTTCATTTCGGATTTCGTGCTCCACGAGTGGAAATGCAGCTCCTGTTACAGCAGGTGCTGCGGGCTCGCGATGAGTAAATGAGAGCACATCCTGCAGGGCCTTTTCTAGTCTCGAATGATCCTCAGAAATCGGCGATCCATCGCGACCTGTATCTCTTGCACCTTCGCTCCCATTTTCACTCTCGACTAGAGACGATACAATGGAGCGGGGTCCTAGGAGATCTGTGCATTCATCTGCTTGTTCCAGCTCAGTCTCCGAGAGGCCATACCTTGCACTCGGGCCGGATGTCTGTCCAGACTTTGAAGCAGCTTTAAGTTTCTTTTCCTGTTCTTTCTGACTTTTCTTCTTGTTACTCATGCTTGTATATTGTAGTGGAAGTTCCTTGGTCGGGTTAAACACAGGATACCTCTAAATAATATGAAATACATAGGAATATAAAGCCGCTGCTAGCGGAGCTCTGCTTCAGATTTTCATCTCTTATAAACGGACGAAACCAACTCCTTAATAAAACATTTTCTACAGTTAGTAACTAACATTTAACTGGAGTGAAGGGGTGTACAATATTGACAAAAAGTTATCTGTATTTTCTCGAGATTTTTGTCAAACAATAAGTAAACAATATTTTACATCCTTCACAAATGTGTTTGTAAAAGTCTTAAATTGTACTAGCTCCAGCTTGCTCTTGTTAATAGGATATTACTGTTGCTTACTAATTATATAAATTGAAAAAACATATTTAAGGTAAATGGGTCTTGTTACTTAAAACTAACATAAAAGCAATACAAAAACATCAGTCATCAGTTCAAGTATTATTAAGATCAAATGGTGCATTTGTGAATAGTGGCCTACAGGATTACTGTGTAAAAATTTACACAAATATCAACAAAAACTATTATAATGACAGCAACAGACACGTCCCGTTAATGTAAAACAAGAAAAAAAAATGTAATTCATATGTGAACTACTAACACAGCATAAACATTCAGCTGCACTGCTTTAAGGTGAATTTTGCAACATATAAAAAAGAACAGAAGTCTAACATTGTACTACAGGTCACCAAATGCAAAGTTCATGTTCTGTCAAATAATGCACAAGGGAGGAAAAAAATATAGCATTTAATACACATGCACAGTAGTCTGTCCTACTAAACTGCATATAGTTTCCCTGCTCCAAACTATAACATATAAGTCTGGAGATGTCCATGAGTGGTAGGAACAAGTAAACAGCTCGCTGAGTGGCACATTTCTAAACCAATCCAATGCCTCGTGAAGACCGCGCTCAAAGTAGGGTCAGTAATTTTGAACTGTAAAGGGCAATGGTGCTCTTGTTACTTTGATCTGACAAAGAGCAAACTTGTGATTTTGATTAACTGCTTTTGTTTGTGAAAATATGAATTACATACGTCCCTAGACCTATATTCTTGTTTGAGAATCATGTCTGGCCCGTGAGACGAGGCCACATGACACAGTGAATACATGGACTTGCAAGGTGTGTGTGTTTTTATTTTTTTATTTATTTTTCCAAAGTGGATGACATACTTGATAATGTCAACTCATACATCTTTTAAATGATAATTAAGATGTTATCATAGACAAAGCATATCGCACATCCCAACTAGTGAGTTTTACAAATTTAGTTTATATTAGGACAAATATCAGGGCAAGTTAGCTTGCTGTATTATCGAGGGATTTATGAGACTTACTAAGTTTATTACTTGGTTGGTTTGCTCCCATACCTAAAGATTAGCACACACACAAATACACATGACTGATGCCATACTGCTAGTCAATCTGTAGTCTTCCACATAGGATCCCCTCATACTTAACACAGACAGGTCTGCCAGTCACTCTGGTATATTCCACATAGGATCCTTTCTACATAAGTATGTAAATGTGATGCCTCAAGCCTGTCACTTCTCAGTGTTCCATGTTGGGACTCGCTATCTACAGTAACAACAAATGTATGGATGTCCCCAAGACACACACAAGCTCAACAACCTTTTGGTTATATGCCACTTACCAACCAACAGGGTCTTATTTCTATCGCACTTGTTCTTCTATTGAAGTGTGGCCACCTCTCAGCCTTGATAAACCTTGTGGGCAAGAAGGCAGCAACTTTCCACACCAGTTGCCCTAATATTTATTTTTTATTACTTCAGTCATTCTAGATATAAATACAGACATGTGGAAGCTACAAGATATTTATTAAAGTAATAGAAAAGGGTATGATAGAAAATAAAATTGATATCAAAGTCTGATGTAAATAGTGTTCGAGAAAAACCTTACTGAAAATTAGAAATGTCGAGAGTGGATGTTGTCCTGAGTGACTCTTTAATTTAGCAATCAGTGTGATGCTAACATTCCATTTGCCAATGTCCAGACAAAATGGTCAAACTCTCTCTTTTGACATGTCTTGGTCTCTGATGACTCTTTCTACAGTATATTGTTTTGTCATCTACCGATGAGCAGTTATTTTTGTTGAAATTCCACTTGGGTCCTCCAGGACATGTGACATTACACACATTTGATAGGCCAGTTGACCTTGTGGTGGATGACTCTGCTCAATGGCTTTGGTTGTGCTAGTGGCTCCGCACGTTCTTGTTCTCACAATAAAAAACTGACTGAAACAGATATATTAAAGTTATAAATTACTAATATAATACAAGAAGAATAAGAGAGGATACTTTACGTGTGAATTGTGTCTGTAGTTAAATTGCCTTAATGGTCATGTAAATTTCTTTGTAGTTAAATTACCTTATGTCAAAAATTTTAGATCATCTCAGTTTTTCTTAAAATTAAATCAGTTGAAATGCAATAAATGACCTAAAATGGTGAAAGGTAAGAAGTAAACTGCCAGAGGTTTATATTTAAAGTTTAGGTTGGCAAAATTGAAAAAACTAAATGTCAGAATATTACAAATGGGCCGCCTTTAGGGAACAACTAATAGGTTGCAACCTGCAGATGGTCTGCAGCAATTAAAGTAAATTAAGTCTTGTAAGTTGAAGTAAGCAATTTGCACAGGTGTCCCAACTTCTTTTGATTACTTAAAAACCCTCTGTTTCAAAGCAGAGTTGGAACAGACTGTTAGAACACCCTCTGAAGTACTATTTGGACAATATTACAGCCTAGAAAGTTGTAAATTCCAGTTCCAATGGAAAGAAAATTTGCAGTTAACAAATTAAATGAGACAGAGCATTATTACCCTTAGAAGCGTAGGCCTTTTATTTTGATAAATCTCAAACAAAAAAAAACATTGGTGAGTACGATGTCTGATAAAATCCAAAGGCAATTGGGAAGTGGACGAAACTCTGATAGGAAGAATTCTGGCAAACCAAAAGTCACAACCCAATCAGAAGACAAGTTTCTGAGGGTCAACAGCTTGCATAATAGGTGCCTCACAGCACAACAGCTTCAAGCACAGCTTAACAGTTTTTGAAAAAAGTAATTCTCAGTTTCTACTGAGGAGACTTAGTGCTGCAAGTTTGACATGGAGAGTGGCAGTAAGAAAGTCATTCCATAAAGGACAAAATAGGGCTTTGAAATACTGGCTGTAGACTACTGCAGACTGGAAGCAAGTCTTATGGACAGATGAGTCAAAATTTGAAATCTTCAGTTCATCACATGGAATGTTTATATTCTGTTAAGTTGGTGAAAGGATGGTTTCTCAGTGTATGATGCCAACTGACAAACACGGAGGAGGAAATGTAATGGTCTGGGGTTCTTTTGCTGGAGACAGAATGTTGACTTACTGGCACTTTGAATCAAAAGGTTTACCACTGTTTAGCTGTTATATCAGCAAAAAGTGTCTACTTTGATGAATCAAAAATTTTGTACACTTAATGATTCTTTTTATTTGCCATTGTTTATTTGTTCTATGATTTGATTTTATGAAACATTAAGGCATTAAACTGTGTGCATTTCCATAAAAAGTTAAAAGACTGAGTTGTTCTAAAAGTTTTGACTGGTACTGAAGTTCATTTTGGTTCATTAGAGCAAAATTAAAATTTACTGTAAGCAGTTTGTACCAGTGCATGCTCCCCAACTTGAGTCTGCAGTTTCACAAATTGAATCTATATATATAATTCACAAAGTCACTGCCAAAGGGGGAAGACACCCATGAAAGCACGCACACCAAAACAAGACACCCATGAAAGCACGCACACCAAAACAAGACACCCATGAAAGCACGCAGGAAGAGGCGTGGATTCACTAAGCCGCCGACAAGTAGGAGAGAGCCTCGCCCACCAACTCTATGACCATTGGATACGACAACAACTCGCAGAGCCACGCCCACTAACTGGGACGCGACGCCTCGGAAAAAACGGCGTCATTTATGTTCATCTGTTGTACGCTACACATGGACCTCTGAGCCACCTTGAGTTGGGGGCAGCAAGTCTTTGATAGGCTGCAACAAAATGATGAAAGTACGGGCGCATTTTTTCACACAAGCTGTGTGTGTGTGTGGGTGGGTGGGTGTTAGTTAATTTGTTACTCGAAGGATTTCTTGATATAATATGCACAGGCGGTAACACTGCAAATGCAGCCCAAACGAACCCAAAATCTTCCACAGTCTCCTTACTGTAAACCAGCAACACTACCACTGCGCTACAAGACAGAGAATGCAGTTAAAGAATGCACCAGGCTCGATTTTACTTTCGCTTCTGTTTGGACAACTGTGTCGTTCAGAAAGTGTTCACCCATCAATACATAATTATGTGGCATATGATACGCCGTGAGTTGGCAAGAACCACGACCACCAAGTCGGACGCAAAAACTCACCAATCACCAGGTTAGTCGAGTTCCTCCCTACTACGATCCACATGCACCTCAGAGCCACAGATTCCTTTCGGTTACGACGTACAACTGCGTTCTCCATCGCAAACTGTTTTACACGCTGCATAAAGCGATTCGCATCCGCGCCACCAACACTCCTTTTTTCACGGACCGCGTCTACCCTCACTCTCTACAAACTGCAACAACTCACCACACAAGGACGCCCTATCTTTCGAGGCATTCACACTGCCGGAAGACAACCATGGGATACGCAGAAAATAGCGATGTCAGTCAATGCAGATCAGACACCCAGGCAAACAACACTGAATAATCAATAGCTACAACCACTTTGCCCGCCCCCACTCCTCACCTGAGTCCGTTTTGTCTGTGTTCAGCAGTGTTTCCCAAACTCGGTCCTGGTGAACCCCTGTGGCTGCAGGGTTTTGTTCCAACCAGATTCCTAATCATTAATGCCGGTGAAACTCATCAGGGATAAGTCGGTTTTTCAAACGCAGTCGTGTAGCAGATTAGCTGGATGTAATAATCCGAGATGAATGCGCACCTCCGCGCTGAGTGAAAACACAATGTATATTGCTGCAACAAAATGATGAAAGAACGGGCACATTTTTTTCATACAAGCTGAGTGGGTGGGTGTTAGTTAGTTAATTAGTTACTCAAAGCAATTCAAGATTTAATATACACAAGCAGTAATACTGCAAAAACAGCCCAAACTAGAAAAGACAGCTGTTAAAAAGTCACCAACAAACTAAACGCGTGTGCATTGTACTTACTGAAAGCAGTGTTACGGATTTTGCAAATGTTCATTTTTTTCCCTCTGCTTAAAAAATATTGAAAAAGCGGCGTATACTACGCCGCGGGTTGGTTTGCAGCGTGTAAAACAGTTTGTTTGTCGCGGATAATTTGCTATCCACACAAAGAGGAACCAGGAAGCGAACCCACAATCTTCCACTGTCTCCTTACTGCAAAGCAGCCATACTACTACAGCGCCACAAGGCAGTTAAAGAAGTTATATTTATATTTTTTACACATCACACACTAGAAGCTGCTGATGAACCCTTCTCTTCGTTGTCAGTCTGTAGCTGTGAAAAAATAAAAGCAATACGAGTTTTAACAGATGTCATTCAAGTGTATCATAAGTTTCTGTAACGTTAATGAAAATGGCCAGGAGGTGTCACTAGAGAGGTGAGTTTCAAATGCTTTGAAGCTTCGATACGATTTCCAACACAATTGCTTCAAACGTGTTGATGCTTCGTGAGGCTTCACTCCGTCCATCACTACTCACAGGTTACTGAACAAGAAATCAGCAGACTAGCATGACGGATGGGGCGTAATGGGCGTCCTTCCCCTCTCCTCCGGATTTTTCAAATGTTAATTTTTTCCCTGTGCTTAAAAATCATTAAAAACCCAGCCTGATTATGTGGCGTATGGTACGCCGCGGGTTGGCTAGTATTTTATATTGTAGGATACTTGCATTTCTTCATCAAGCCTTTGTAAACCTTCATTTCAGTGCATTCATAGAGTAACATATTTCTGATTTTAAAGCCATTATAACAACATAATTAAAGTTACAATTCTAAATAGCTGTTTAAATGTCAAAAATATTCTTTTAGCCACCTCAGCCAATATGCAATCGGTCTAATGGGACGTTTCAAGTCACCTTTATCTTAGGGATACGTGATCTTAGAGAACTGAGGTCAGTTGCAGTGTACTGCCGTGACTACCAGTAGTATAGTTAGATATCCCTAGTCACTCAGTCAGTCCACTCTGTTACTTGCTCTCACTAAATCCGGCAGGTTTGATTCTGTCTTATGTTGTAGGTGGAGTGCTCTGTTTGGATAAGAGCTGACAACCCGTGAGCCCTCAATGGGAAATATAAAACATTGAATGCTGCCACAATGTAAAAAGAATGCAGGAATTTTGGCTTGCGCAAACAAAAGAGAGGCTTCTCTGTCTGATTTCCTGTGTTTGTTGTACTGCAGCAGATTGGTAAAATGTAATAAAAGGCTAAGATTGTGGTCTTAACTTGCTGTACATGGCAATCCTTCCATCACTGGTGCTGTCAAAGAACACATTAATTGGCTGTTAGCAATGGTGACCTAAGGACACTTTGCAAATTTGAATTTGTGCTATAAAGTTACTAACCTACTCAATATACTTTACATAGACCTTAGGGAACCACTCCAGCCACCACAAACATGTAGCATCTCCCTGGATGATGTATCGGCAGGCATTTAAGGGACAGTACACTCACCACACATTAGCTATTAGGTGGTGTAGGTATGAGAAAGATGTGTAGCTAGATTGGGCACACTCAGTTATAAGGAGGCCACAATGGACAGGCCTTTGTTGCCAATTTAGACAGGACACAGAGAAACACCCTTCTCTTTCTGAACGATGCCCTGGAATCTTTAATGACAGTACCTCAGCTTTATGTCTCATCTGAAGGATGGCACCATTTTTGTAGCACAGTGCACTGGAACATTGAGATCCACACACATACCAACAGGGTAAGCTCCCCAGCTAACCTCACCAACACCTTCTTCAGCAACAAACCAAGCTTTTCCTCGATGGTCTCCCATCCAAGTACTGGCTGGGCTCAAACATGCTTAGCTTCAGGTGGATGAGCTGTTCTGAAGTATAGCTGATATGTTTTGGTGTTTGGCATCCCCTGCGATTCCTAGTTGGGTACAAGATCTAGTAGAGTGCAGATAATTAAGTATTTGATTCCACTCCAACTAGAAGTTTAGGTGGCTGATGATTTGACACATTGTGCCTAAAAAGAAGAGCATAATGAAAATACTTGGTATACAGTGATCCCTCGCTATATCGCGCTTCGCCTTTCGCGGCTTCACTCTATCGCGGATTTTATATGTAAGCATATTTAAATATATATCGCGGATTTTTTGCTGGTTCGCGGATTTCTGAGGACAATGGGTCTTTTAATTTCTGGTACATGCTTCCTCAGTTGGTTTGCCCAGTTGATTTCATACAAGGGACGCTATTGGCAGATGGCTGAGAAGCTACCCAATTTACTTTTCTTTCTCTCTCTCTTGCGCTGACTATCTGTGATCCTGACGTAGGGGGTGTGAGCAGGGGGGCTGTTCGCACACCTAGACGATACGGACGCTCGTCTAAAAATGCTGAAAGATTATCTTCACGTTGCTACCTTCTGTGTGCAGCTTTTAAGTATGCTGCACGGTGCTTCACATACTTAAAAGCTCAAAGGGCACGTATTGATTTTTGACTTTACTTTGTTTCTCTCTCTCTCTCTCTCTCTCTCTCTCTCTCTCTCTCTCCTGACGGAGGGGGTGTGAGCTGCCGCCTTCAACAGCTTTGTGCCGCGGTGCTTCGCATACTTAAGAGCCAAACAGCCCTATTGATTTGTTTGTTTTCTCTGTCTTTATGACAGTCTCTGCTCCTGACGCACACTCCTTTGAAGAGGTAGATATGTTTGCATTCTTTTAATTGTGAGACGGAACTGTCATTTCATGGAGCACTGTTTAAACTTTTGAAAAAGAGACAAATGTTTGTTTGCAGTGTTTGAATAACGTTCCTGTCTCTCTACAACCTCCTGTGTTTCTGCGCAAATCTGTGACCCAAGCATGACAATATAAAAATAACCATATAAACATATGGTTTCTACTTCGCGGATTTTCTTGTTTCGCGGGTGGCTCTGGAACGCAACCCCCGCGATGGAGGAGGGATTACTGTACCTGTGTTACATTTTTTGCTCCCAAAATGTTAAAAGGGGAGGTTTAGGTTAGCATAGTTCCATGTGTTATTCATTGACTGCAGGCTCCTGGCATAAGCATGTCTTGCATTAATAAACACACTGCAAGCAACAAAGGAAACATAAATGTTTGAAAAAACATTTTAGAAACATATATGCAGCACACACATTTTAAAGTTCAAATACATACATTTAAAGAGTATTCAGATCTTAATTTTTTTTATTATTTTGACAGTCCTTCTGTAGATATACAATTTATATGTATTGAAAACACCCAGTATTAAAAGAACTAATTGAAGTTTAAACGGAAAACTTTAACCTGTATGAAGACAAAATACATAGACTTATAGTGTCCTTTTTTTAAAGAAAAGATAAAATGCTTTAATTTTGGAAATAGAAGGCTCTGTTGGAAATGTTCACTATTATGCTCTCACCTTTTTAAACAGAGTGACAAAAGATGTACAGTAGTCAAATATTTTTTGAGCTGAGAAATACAGTATAACTGATGTGTGTCCATGTATACTATGCATGTCACAGTTTTATAAATTACTCTGTTATTATGGTAAAAATAGATTTTATTTAAGGACGTCAGTTAAATAACATCACAAGTTGGTTTAAAATAAAATAGTAAAACAGGTGAAAAAGCATTTAAGACATGTATAAATGAAACAAGTGAATATTAATTGGTGTGAATTACCATACGCAGAGATTTCAGTATTTGTTTTAAAGCTTCTTTTGAAATCAGGCTTCTACTATAAGGAATGATGAAAATATAAGAAAGCATGAACACCAATAGTAACAATCCTTGTTTGATGAATTATTGTACTGTTAGGTGATCCACATCTGAGAGAATGCAAGAATGTATGCTAAGTGAGTGGCTTCAAGTGGAGGTATGTTTATAAACTAATATATGTATATGGAAATTAATCTTCTCTTTTATTGGCAGAGAACATAAAGTTTAAAACTGGAGAAATAAGAAAGAATTTACTTTAATTAAGGCAACTGTTCTTAAGTCATTTTTTTCTGTAGGGAGATATGGTTAAAACATAATCATTTAAAAATTAATTTAAAAAACTTTCAGAACTTGAATTTAATTTTTTTTTCTTCTTCACTAGCCTGTGCTACCTCACACAGCAGTGTGTCTATCCTGTGGTGAAGCAGGGAAAGAAGATACGGTGGAGGATGAGGAAGAGAAGTTCAACCTGTCCTTAATGGAGTGTACCATCTGTAATGAGATTGTTCACCCTGGTTGCCTTAAGGTATTAAAAATTCCATGCACATATAAACTATGAATTTGTCCATGTAGCATCCCTTATTTTATTTTGGAATGCATTTTTAATTTAACATTACTGTGTTTTAGATGAGCAAGTCAGAAGGAATAATCAATGATGAGATTCCTAATTGCTGGGAGTGTCCAAAGTGCAACAAGGAGGGAAAGGCTAGCAAGGTAATGTAACTGCTGTAAAGTCAACTGATACTTAGTTTTTCATAATTAAAACTTTATTTGTATCAATTAAATATTTCAGTTTCATTAAAATTATTTAGTATGGTTAAAACATTTTCAATTCATGTGGCATTTTTGTCATACCATATTTGCACAGTGTACAGTGGTAGAAAATAATGTTCTCCAGGACCACGGTTCAACATATGCATAAACACAAGACAAGTAAAGAACTATATAATTACTATATATAAGTAAATAATAAGTAATTGATATATTGTAATAAATTAAAATATTGTTTATTAAGATCTAATAATTGCATTTAAACCTAACTCATCATTATTTGATAAAATTCACAACCAGGCAGTGATCATTTGGGAGCTCAGTCCCTCTCTTCAGTTTCCAAGACTTATGGTCAAAGATCTGATGTCATGACTATAAAATCTGTTGTTGACATACGGTATAGGGTGTTCTAGTTTCAAGTTCACTTATGAACACCCATATGCTCGAACATGATTTGTTATGGACAAATAATGACTAGCACAAAACTCCACCAACAAAACGCAACTTGTGTTCAGATTGGATAGGTCGTTCCTCTGATCACGCTCTTCCAGATTTCACTGTCATTGCCTGTGTAAGTGTTAAAGTGCTGTACTGGATTGAAGAACACCTTCCAGCACACTCTTCAGGGTCTTCAAGAAGGCCAAATACTTCAACCCAACCATCGGTGCATAAGTACAGATGATGGTTAGAGCCCTTCCCCCAACTCCAAAGTTGCAGGGAGGGGGGCTACTCTCTTCAACTGGAATGAACTCCAACATTCATGTGTAGAGCCCTTTATAAGTAAGCACACACCCGCCTGACGCCTTTCACACTGGACAACTCCAGAGTGGAATAAAGTCTGGCCTCTCTTTAGTAGTTTGGTTGCACAGCCTTTGCTCTGTATTGAGGTGAGCCTGATTATATCTAGATAGTATCTCTCCATCTCCCACACAAGCTCTGATTCCTTCACTCACTGTGAGGTCACATTCCTTATCCCAAGAGCCAGATTGGGCCTCCAGGGATCAGTCTGTAGAGACAATTTCCTACGACTACCACACAAATCACAATGCACCAAATACCTAGCACTTCTCCTGCAGGTGGTGGGCCCACTGGATTATGCCCCATGTTGCTCATTCTGGTTGTGCTTGGCCAGGGTAAAGGGCCAACCACCAGGTGCTAGTCATCAAGCGACCCTACTCCAAGGCCTGGCTGCAGGCCGGGTACCCTCATTTCCTGTTTCTAGGCGAGGTTACCAAGTCCTTTGAAAAACTTACCATAAGTGTTAGTTGAACTACACTTAGTCTGATCCTTCACTGAGGACCAATTTGCTTTATGTGACCCTACCATGACGACTGCCCAAGACAGCATAGCTCCTAGGATCATTGGGACACACAATTCCCTCCACCATGATAAGGCGGTGATTCATGGAAGGGACAATGTGGCAGTTCATGGAGGGGAGTATGCCCAGCCAGTCTACAGATGTTTTGTAGACACCAACAACTGTGTCCCTTGGGATGTTCTGTGTAGGTTGTTTTGGGAATATGGAGTATGAGGCCTGTTACAAGCTATTCGGTCTCTGTGCAAGCAGAGCGAAAGCTTGGTTTGCATTGCATGCAGTAAGCTGGAAGGCGTGAGTCCGCGCCAGGGCAGACCTCTGTATCTGATTATGTTCATTTTTAAGATTAGAATTTCTGGGAGTGGAGGGTATCTGGAGGGTTGAGACCTCAGATACATACTGGGGCAGTTTGCAGCTTTGTCTGACGTTCCTTGGTTTGAGGTCCTGGTTCTCAGCCAGAAAATGATGGGATACCTTTTCCAGGTTGGTGATGAGGTTTTGCCTCAATCAGATGAGTTTAAGTATCTCAGGATCTTGTTCACAAGTGAGAGCACAAGATTGGCAAGCAGGTAGATCTTTGGGTAGTGGCTGAAAGAACTAGATCACAAATATAAGTGGTTGAAATTAGCTTTTTTTTTCTGGGTACTTGGACTAAGTTTTGGAGATAGAGTGAGGAACACCGATATTCAAGAGGACCTCAGAATAGAGCTGCTGCTCCGCCACTTGAATGGGAGACAGTTGAGGTGGTTTGAGTATCTGGTTAGGATGCCTTCCTTGAGCATGTCCAACTGTGGAGACACCTTGGGGCAGACCCAGAACATACTGGAGAAATTTCATCTCTCAGCTGGCCTGGGAATGCTTCGCTATCCCCCACAGATGAGTTGAAGAGTAAGAGGGATGTCTGGCCATCTTTGCTCAGTCTTCTGACTCTGTAGCATGGACCTGGACTAGTGGTAGTAAATAGATGTATGGAATAAAGCCATCAATAGTAACGAATGTGCTGCATATAAACAAACTACATGAGCAGATCAGAGGGGAGGGGTTCAGTACATAGTTCAGAATCTGGACAGCCAAGGGATAGTATCTGTTGTCGAACCTGTCAGAACTCTTTTGGAGGACTCATGTGAATACTGTAGCGTGGTAGCTGTTGAGGTATGAGATTTTTTCAGGAGAGATATGATGAAGGTGGTGGTTTTGAAGCATGACTGTCAGCCTCGGGGAAATGTTGGTTTGCCCATTTCCAGAGAACTTGTCCGGGTTTGTTATCTGGTCCAGCAGCTTTGCGTGAATTTACATTCAGCAAAGTTCTTTTCATGTCAGCTGTCGAAACGGGCATAGTACCTGTTCCACCAAACGAGTGATAGACTTCCTCAGAGGTATGTTGTTCAGGGCATCAAACTGTGCATACAAGTTGTTTAAAATATCTGGAAGGGGAGGCATCACCACTGCAGGCAGGTGGTGTGATCTTGTAGTCTGTGATGGCGTAGATTCCTTGCCTCATTTGCCACGTGTATCTGATGTCTTGTGAATTTTCTTGCCATAGCTCTTGCTTGCTTTGAATCCCTGAAATAAGATTGTCCTTGCTGCCCAGGGGGCTATCATGTCACATGATCAAAAAGCAGTATCACTTTAGGTGTCCCTTATATGCTGTACCTGCCATGTAATTGCTTACATAATTACAGAGTAACTAGGTGTTATTACCTTGTGCTTACTGTATAATACAGTGTAACGCTATAATTAATTACTCAATTGTAATTATTCCACAATTCTTAAAACTACATATGTACATAAACTGAAAAATAACAATTACCTTAAAGTGCTTAACCGCAGCTTTACATTGTGTTGAACAGTAAATACAAGGTAATAACACCTTGTTTGTCTGTAATTATATTGGTAATTACATGGTAAGTACAATGTAATTAGGGACACCTAATCTAAAGTAATACCAGGTTATAAGATATTTATAACTAGCGTCTCAGTAAAAACAGCATTGTTTTTTTAGTTTTTGTCCACTTGTATGTACTGGATGTCTTCGTTTTAGTTTGTATAAATTAACTCTTTTATTCAGTATTCATTGCAATTTTGTAGTGAGTTTTTTTTTTTCCATAAAGGTGAAAACATTTTTTTTGATAATACCTTCCCTTTATCCAGGATCAAGGTGATGGCACAGGTAAACGACGCATTGATAATGGAGAAGTTGGAGGACGCTGGAAACTTACAGATGATCCACCTCCAAGCAAAAAAAAATCATCTGTTGAGGAGGGTGGTCATGGTGGACATAAGCGCAAAAAAGAGAAAGAAGTGCCACAGGACACTGGACCCAAAAAAAAGGTGAAAGAAAGGGTGAAGGCTGCTGTGCATGCATAACAATAAACAACAAAATAGATTTCTATAGCACATTTTTATATAAGGTATGTAGCCCTAAGTGGTTTACAAGAAGTTAAAAGAAAAAATCACAAAACATACACACTTAATACATACATACATACATACATTCATTTCATATTCCTGCAATCATTTTGATTTCAATAACTTTACTTTCAAAAGTAGTCCTAAATCATGAAGGTTTATATTTATCAAAAAGTGTCTGTGTGCTTGCCTGTGTATATGTTTATACACCATACAGATAGTGGGTACAGGGGATGCTAAACTTAGAATTCAAATTTATCAATACGGAGTTGTATTTAGATATGTCAAAAGAACCGGCACCATTCGATACTATTGTTTACAAAACGTAACGGTTCTAGCCTTTTTTCAATATCAGTATCGAATGACTGCCAATACTGAACTCATATGTGACAACAAGTAGATGAGTTACTCAAAGGCAAAAGTAATACGAGAGAAAAACATAAGAACTACATGTAAAAATTACTCGCTGTGGTAATGGTACTGCACCACATCTGCACATGTCGAGAGTAAAAACAGAAGTCATGTCTAGAAATGCTTTGTCTCTAAGACAGGAGAATTTTGGCATTTGACTGTGGGAATCATTTTTATTTTTAAAAAAGTCAAAATACACACAGGAATTATTAACACTTGTAACCCATTATAGAGTGAGTTCATAATAACTTCATTAATGATTTGTGAGTGCAGTGATGTGACTAGTCAAATGCGAGTTGTAATCATTCAACTTACAGTATCACGATGTTGTAAGAGGAGACAAAATGATGATGTGATGAATCACTTTTTAATACTGTGGCCCTATACAGACCATAGAAAAGAACAGTCATCACATTAATTTTCTAAATATGTCAAACATGTCGATGGGTGTGTGTTTAAGCATCCATCCATTTTCCAACCGGTTTTGTACAGTTCTCTGTCGTGAGAGAAACGTCCCATGCATCATGTACTGTGCATACAGGACTGTGCAGTAGCAGTGCAAAAAACAAGTAAAAGTCGAGATAAGTTTGTAAACAAAGTGGTTCTTTAGCTTACCTATTCTGACAAATAAATGAGCTGCACCAATTATTAATACCAAAATAAAATTTATTTGGTGCTACAAATATAACACTGCAATATTGCCAGTTAGCAGGTCAGGCAAAATGACATGCTTCATTGTTAAACCTGGATATGCATATGCTAAATTTGTGTCATGTGTCTGGTTTTTTGAAGCCAAATTAATGTCTATTCGTAAAGCATTTGAAATTAATTTTATTTGAAATGACATTTGAGAGTGTAATGCAGTGTAGTAATAGTTTATTTCTGAATCAATACACCAACTAAGCAGTAACAAAGTCTGATCACTCATATAAGATACTTTGAAAACAGCGCAACCAATGGCGTGTTACAGGAGTTCTGAAAAAAATGATTAATGTAAAGTTGACAAGATTGATTTTTCTTAGGGAATTAAAGTATGAACAAATGTAAAAAGAGGGATAAATTTCAAAAATTAGTTCCAGGATTTTGACATTTGAAAATTGAGTCAATTTGACCTGTTACTATGTCAGAGAATAGCTTTGTAGTGTGCACATGGTAAGATAAATTATTATTATTATTTGATATGTTTATAAACCCTATGATGAAATCCTCTCAAAAGTATAAAATTTCCCACAATTGTTAAACTGCTGGATACCCTATCCATCACATATTAAATAATTCATTAATTTATTTTGATATTTATAAATGCCAATACTACTTGACTTAAATGATAGTTGGGTAACTTCTTGCAACAGTGTGTAGCTTTTGGCAGGCAGTTTGACATAATGGTTAAGGCTTTGAACTTCAAACTGTGAGGTTGTGGAGTTCAGACACTGTGCAACCACATGGCAGGTCACGTCACTTGTCTGTGCTCCAATAGGAAAAACAATAAAAATGGAACTAGATGTATCTCAAATGTTGTAAAGTCAACTTTGATAAAGGTGTTAGCCAAATAAGCAAATATATTAGTATTTATATGTTTTATATTCTATTACGGAAAAAGGCAAAATATTGTTCACTTTAATAGAGGTGGCAGGTTTAACAGAAAACATTTGAATGGGATTTCTGTTTTTTTTTGCTGTGTTATCAAAAGCTGTTGTGTATCATTAAATTTTGCTATTAATGGTATTGAATACTAAAATTTCGGTATTGTGACATCACTAGTTTTGTGTTCGTTAGAACACACTATTTTCTCTTTCGTATTTATCTGAGAGTTTTCCCATCAACCTAGGTACCATTCATGTACAGGGTCTCAGTCCAGGTCTGTAAAATGTTCTTGTGATAGACCAACTCTTTCTTGTTTTTGTCAGAATTAAAAGCAGTGTAGTTTTACATTTCTACTCTTCTCCTTAATTTCATGCTATCTAATGACAATGAGCTGCCATTTTGATTGGGAAGTGTGAACACAGAGTATCACTCTCAATCCCCAGCAGAAACTCATGAGCCAAGTCACTTATACAGCCATTGCTGCTTTTATTGGGCAGCTACCAAATGTGCACTGATAGAAGAGTACATTTAGTAAATCTCTCTTGTAATCGGATAACTTGGTTTTGACTTTGCAGGTTTGATTGCTCTTTTCAGAGCTCTTGTGCAATATGTAGTAGTTTTCTCTGATGTATTCCATGAAGTTGAAAAGAAGAATATACAGTCAAAGCTTATGGCACCTTCTAAAAGTGGAAAAAAGTCAACCAAATCCCACACTTGGAATTAGGTCAACTTTCAACCCTCGACTTCCAAGGGTCTCATAAACTCATGTTGATATTCACCTCTGTATAAACTTAAGTTAAAGAAAAGACACTGTTGCATATTGCATTTTAATATTATGTTTTTTTTGTTGACAAAAACATATTTTTTTTATGTACACCCACACCCTATGAAAACTGAATGTAGCACCGTCTCAGCCTTTTAATGACTTCCATCACAGTGGGCGTGATCAAATAAGTGAAGGTTGGCAGAGATATTCCTGACCTGTCAACCAGTTAGGTAGCTGATATAAACTGATGAAAAAAACGGTTCCTCAGTGCAAATGTGCAGCATTGGCTGTCTTAAATGGAAACTAAAATACAGTCTATATATTAATCACTTTTGAGGTTTAATATGCTTGTCATGTCAACACACATTATAATGGATTGGTGATATGAATTTTATGGATGAGTTGTCATTTAGCTGGTTTTGCAGCATTTCCCTACTTGATTAAGGGTGTCCCCAATATATCTTTATGTATATATATATATATATATATATATATATATATATATATATATATATATGTATATATGTGTGTGTGTGTGTGTGTGTATATATATATATATATATATATATATATATATATATATATATAATTCACTAAGCCGGAAGACAAGTAGCCACCCATGGAAAGCACGCCGGAAGGGGCGTGGTTTCACTAAGCCGCCGACAAGACCATTGGATATGACGACAACTTGCAGAGCCATGCCCACCAACTTGGATGCGACGACTCGGAAAAAACACAGTCATTTATGTTCGTCTGTCCTACAGTACACATGCACCTCTGAGCCACGTTGACTTTTCGGTTACATAGCACGACCGCGTGCACCATACCAAACTGTTTTACACGCTACATACAGCAATTCGCACCCGCGACAAACATGCGTCTTCTTAGATGGTGCTGCAGGAACACGGAAGACGTTTCCCCGCCCACCAACACTCTGTTTTCCCTGGCCCGCGTCTACCGTCACTCTCTAGGCATTCACACTGCCTGCTCATGTGCCCGGATGCAAAAACTCACAGACCACCCAGTTAGTCCCTTTCGTCTGTGCTAGGAGTCCACATGCACCTCTGAGCCACGTTGACTTTTCATTATTCGTTTCGGTTACGACACCCGACCACGTCCACCATCGATAACCACGGGAAATGAACAATGAAGCCCCGCCCAGAAACTCTACCCGTCCGCCAACTCGAACAGCTCATCAAACACAAACTCGCTTTGGTCTGTGCTGCTGTCCAAATCCAGCTGTGAGCCACGTTGACTGTTCTTTTGCCCTCCATGGCTACAGCTTCAAATGTATTTCATGGATTCAACACTTCTTTCAATGTTATAGAAATTCCTGCATCAGGTAACTGTTTGTTTCTATCAGTCGGGTTTTTTTTGGAAAAATGTCATTGACGAAACTGTTGCTCTCAAACTTCGCAACATGGCTGTTGGCTTTGTTTGCCAACATTGGGATAACGTCAGCGAGGTGGTCACAAACTGCAACAACTCACCACACAAGGACGCCCTGTCTCTCAAGGCATTCACACTGCCGGAAGACAACCATGGGATACGCAGAAAATAGCCATGTCAGTCAACGCAGATCAGACACCCAGGCAAACAACACTGAATAATCAATAGCTGCAACTACTTTGCCCGCCCCCACTCCTCACCTGAGTTGGTTTCGTCTCTGTTCAGCAGTGTTTCCCAAACTCGGTCCTGCTGAACCCCTGTGGCTGCAGGGTTTGTTCCAACCAGATTCCTAATCATTAATGCCGGTGAAACTCATCCGGGATAAGTCGGTTTTTCAAACGCAGCCATGTAGCAGATTAGTCTAGCAGGATGTAATAATCCGAGTTGAATGTGCGCCCTCTCGCTGAGTGAAAAGCCAATATATATTGAGTCTAGAAAACATGATCAGCAAGTCTTTGATAGGCTGCAACAAAATGATGAAAGAACGGGTGCATTTTTTTCACACAAGCTTGTTAGTTAGTTAATTAGTTACTCAAAGGATTTCAAGATTTAATATACACAAGCGGTAACACTGTAAAAGCAGCCCAAACCAGAAAAGACGGCTGGCAAAAAGTGGCCGACAAATTAAACACGTGTGCATTGTACTTACTGAAAGCAGCGTTACGGATTTTGCAAATGTTCATTTTTTTCCCTCTGCTTAAAAAACATTTAAAAAGCGGCGTGATTATGCGGCATAGTAGGTATGCAACGTGTAAAACAGTTTGTTTGTCGCGGATAATTTTGCCGTTTACTTTAAGACGAAGACAATTTCCTGTTAGATTTGCCTTTGCGATGACAATTAATAAGGCACAGGGCCACACTTTCAAAAACATGGCTAGTGGGTCATACGCTTGCACTGATTACGTCCCTGCCCTTTGTACACCCACCCCCCCGGTACAACCATGGTCGGGTGACTTGGTGGATTAATATATAGAAAAGCAGCCAAAACCGCAAACAACAATGAAAAAGTCTACGTGACTCACAGTGCATGTGGACTGTGCAAAGAGAAAAACGACTCAGGTGACGAGTTGGGGGTGGGCACATGAAATATTACTTTTCTTGGCGATTTATTACATTACCGATTTTTCAAATGTTATTTTTCTCCCTGTGCTTAAAAATCATTAAAAAAGCGGCCTGATTTATGCGGCGTATGGTACGCCACAGGTTGGCTAGTATACAAATATTCCAAAAATCTGAAATACTTCTTGCCCCAGGTATTTCGGATTAGGCACACTCAACCTGTACTTGTTTAACAATACTTTTCCTCTGCATTCCCAAAGATGGTGCACCACTAATGTTAGCAGTGTTGTAGAGAGTGTGGTAAAATTGCAGAAGTATTGGATATTGATACCTTGATGCTTTTATATTTCCACAGAAGGGGCTGTGCTAATGTTAGCAATGCTTCAAATATTCCAGTTATATACTGTATACAGTTATAAGAAAAAGGTTTATGCACTCTTTCTGATGTTGGTGTTTTTATCCCTCTAAAGACAGATTTGCACATTTTTGCAAAAGAGTTAAACTTTTGCCTCATCAGTCCTCAAGACATTGTTTCAAAATTGTGCAACACCCATGCTATCTTTTGCAGCTAAATATTTAACAGCAGTATTTCTTTAAAGAGTGGTAGTTTCCTCTGTGATGACCTTCCATGAGTCGTTCAGTGTTCGTCTTATAGTGGATATATGAACAAAGACTTTAGAAAGGTTAATAGATTTTTGCAGGTGGTTTGCTGTTACAATGGTGGTTTTTTTCACATGCTTCAACATTGTACCCTGTGCTGTTGCTGTGATCTTTGCAGGATGACCCCTCTTAGGGGTTCATTTATACTTAACAAGTAAGCCCGCGATTCGCTAGCGAATCAGAAATCCAAGAATGGCAATCAGTTCCTGTTCCGTCCGATATCTGGATGGATGACATATCATGGAGGGTGGGTGCGTCTGGGGAAATGTCATTTAATTACATAAGCATATCTGTACTAAAGCGGTTTCATTTTGTGGAGATGTGATTCCGTTGCCTTTGCTGACACCGACTGCTGGCAGAGTGGAGCACAACAAGTTTAGTTTACAGGTTGTGGTGTTCGTGTGCCAGCCACTGAGTCTGGGAAGCCGCCGGGTTAGAGTCTGTGACCGTTATGTGATCTATATTACTGGCACAGTGGATTAGAGCAAGTGTAGCTCACAGGTTGTGTTATTTGGGCGCCACTACTGACTCTGGGAAGCCGCTGCGTTTTGGGAAGTCGCTGCGTTTGACTCTGGGGGCGGGCGCGCCGTGTTTTGGGAAGCCGCTGCGTTTGACCTCTTGACTCTGGGGCGGGCACCAAACTGAATGACCGTTATGTGATCTACATTACTGGCACAGTAGATTAGAGCAAGTCTAGTTTACAGGTGGTGGTGTTTGGGGCGCTTACAGGGTTGTGTTGTTTGGGCGCCACCTACTGACTCTGGGAATCTGCTGCGTTTTGGGAAGCTGCTGTGTTTGGACTGTACAGGTTGTGTTGTTTCGGCGCTCAGAGGTTGTGCTGTTTGGGTGCCACCTACTGACTCTGGGAAGCCACCGCGTTTTGGAATGCCACTGCGTTTGATTTTGGACTCTGGGGCGGGCGCCAAGGCCACAGTGCGCATGTGCCTCGGTGCATCCGCCTTGCATATATTAACTGTGGTTTAGTAAGATAGATACTCAGAACGCGTACACGCACACATCATGGCTGCCACACGTCCCAGTGTTCATTTGACCGTCCTCAGAAATTAACCGCGACGTGTGCACGAGTTGCAGTACCAGCAAAAAGTCACGGGCGCAGTGTGATAAAAGTTGGAATGTGATGTCAGAGTCTCTGTTTACTATCTACATGTGACAGACGCTTGACGATCCTGTGGGATCGATGTTCATGCTTCGATGTTTAATGAATGGTTCGATGTGGTGAAGCAAAATGCTGACATATAAATGCATTCCATGGTGCTTTTATATTCAAGCGTTGCGTATTCCCGATCGTAACTACACAATACATTTTAAAAGTCTCACATACCATTTTTGTACCGTCTTTTTTTTTTTTTTTGTAACTTCACGACAGAAACATAATGTACAGCGTTGTAATTTGAGTCAAAAAAAAAAAAAAAATTAAAGACATGGTGAAAAGGTGTATTTTGTGATTAAAGTGGACCATTTTGGCTTTTAACACTAGAATTACCAAAGCCTGTGAAAAAATTTGTAAACCTGCCCCATATACATATACACTTATATAGATATATATATATATATATATATATATATATATATATATATATACATACAGTGCATCCGGAAAGTATTCACAGCACATCACTTTTTCCACATTTTGTTATGTTACAGCTTTATTCCAAAACATGGTAGTCGTACCCGTCAAGGACGGGCTGCAGGCGACTTTTATCAGTGTTGCAGGGTAAAAGTCATGAAGTGCAAAATTATTTGTACCATGATTAAATTTAGTAATAAAATGTTTTTTGTTATTTGTGCCACACGACGAATCGGGATTCGAACCCAGGTGGACAGTAGGTGGTGTTAGGTCCTAACTTTGTTCCGGCATCTGGGATCGAACCACCGACCAAGGGTAGTGTGCACTCTACCACCTGAGCTGTATGGATCTTAGTTCCAAGGCAATAATAAACATAATGAAAGTTGTTTCTAGTTTAAGTCATGTATGAAAGTGTTACGTGCCATAAAATGAACGACTTATCTTTATCAAAATAAAATTATGAATCATTAACACAATCAATGCATACTTAACGAATACGTAAACTATGTTTAGTCATGTATTTAGAGCACGACAAAGTTGATTGCTGGAAGCAGCTCTTGCAGAGGCTCCTCGACGTGCGTCAGTGTTTCTTCGAAGTTGAGCTTGATTTCAGACGCATTTGCTCGACTTTCTCGAGTTCGAATGCGATCTTGTTGACGCCTTGATTTGCATCTTCCTCGTTTTCATGAAGTCTATTTTCTCGTAGTCTTTGTCGCTCTTGCTCTCTTTCTTTCGACTATTTCACCTTCAGATTGCATTTTAAACGATTCTCTTGCTGTCGTAAACGTTCTTGTTCTCTTCTCTCAACAATTTCAACTTGAGTTGCGTTTGACCGACTTTCTTGTTGTCGTTACCGTTCATGTTGACGTCTTTCAGCAACTTCAATTTCAGTGACAGTAGAACGTTTTTGTTGCAATCGCAGACGCTCAATTTCGTGAACCAATTGTGTTTGTTC